>NW_017143986.1:210677-213012 GCF_001652005.2 Ceratina calcarata
TCCCAGAGGCGCGCACCGGCACTTAGCCTGCCTTTCTTCTTTCGTTTCAACCTTTCTTCTCACGTCCTCAACCAATCGCTCTTCCATCACTTTCATTCTCAATTACACCCCCCTTTCTCTCTCTTTCTCGCATGCACACCTACAACGTTCGCTCGTTCCAACGTTCAATCTCAATTTAAATGGCAAGCCGAGCGTCATTTTCGCTCGCTGTCCTGGCACTTCTTTTCTCTCTTATTCTTTCCAACTTATCCCCTTTCGCTTTTAGCAAATCTCTGATATCGTTCGTTAGATCGTTATCTCTCTGTTGCCGTTTATTTTTCTCAGATTCTGTCTTTGTTCATTATCTCTTAAAATGATCGTTCTCTGAATTCATGGAAACGATACAGATACCCTTCGTTAGTCTTGAACTGCAGAAGCCGGGACAGTCGGCCACGACGAGCGAGGCTCCGGGGATCGCCGCCCGCTACGATTCTGCCAACACAACAACAACAAGGCCGCTTCACGAGTCTAATTCCTAATCAACTAATCTTGTTCGCTAGAGACTTGCGTTTTTTTTTTTTTGCTTATTCTAACAAGAAAATGGAAATCCGCGCGTTGCATCTCGTTTCCTCCGTCCAGCCCATCCTCGTTTTTTTTCTTACTCATACACACGTACTGCTCTGTACGTGTTATATTTAAAACGTTCATTTCGTATGACTAACGCTTTTCATCCTCGTCGCTTTTCCGGATATGAAACGAACTATCAACAAAGTATGACTAAAATTTTAGAAGAATCACAAGGATTCACTTTGAGCAA
This sequence comes from Ceratina calcarata, assembly GCF_001652005.2. NCBI lineage: Eukaryota > Metazoa > Arthropoda > Insecta > Hymenoptera > Apidae > Ceratina > Ceratina calcarata. Next base: position 211,474 of record NW_017143986.1, read on the forward strand.
GATTAGATAAACGCGTTTACTCAGGTATTCAGGTGAAATAGGATAATCAGATGAGAAGACGAAGTCGTCAATGATAGAGCAAGACGTTAGTATATCTTATTAAATTATGCTAACTGGATTCGTCAAACTCGAGCATTACCTACTTCTAATTCCATTTCACATTCAATTCTATGCAAATAGATTGATACTAGCTCAGAATACAAATCCTTTCTTTAATTTCTTGTAAATGTGCTGTCGTCCTTTAATCTCGCGAATTTTCTAATTCTCCCGTCTATAATTTAACCGAAATGGTCGACTGGCAATTAGAGAGAAGTGGAAAAGGACGCGCGACTTTCTCAGCCAACGAATTTATCGACGAAACCATTTTGATATCAGAATTGGAAAAGCCGAGGAAATAAAATAAAGAATCGAGATTCACTTTTCCATATTCATCAACTCCCATCCGATTATCCGAGCTTACTCGGAATTTGTTTGCCTTTGCGCGATTCCGGAGAGGCTTACTGGCCTCGACTCGAGGAAATATATATTTCAAGTAGGAACATCGAACAGCGATTCCCCAAACGTACTCGGTACAATTAATTCTTTCTGTAAATAGCATTTGCATCCGTTGATTACGCCCCGGCATCGATCAACATTTCCATTAGATTTATCATCTACTCCCCTCGAGATGGGAAAATATTTTTCTGTATCACGAAGCTCGTTTATCTCGCGGATAGGATAGGAGGATTGTTCGAAATTTTTCTTAAGGATTTGAATCGGATAGAAAAGAGAAGCAACGTGAGCGACGGTGTTTCCATTCTCTCCCAAGTCTCGAGTGTCGATGGATAAAATCTATTTAAAGGTGGCCACACCCTGTCTACCAAGTACCGTTTGACCGAACAAATGAACAAACGCACACGAATTATAAACGAACGAGAAAGTATAAAGTTGGAATCGTATGAAACCGTCGATTAAGACGGATCCTGAAATATACGTAAGATTCCAACTGTATTCGTTACTGGTTTGTTGAACTCTGGGCGTCTGAAAGCAAGGGCGTTGGAAAGAAACGTTCGAATGAGAATCTCTGTGGAGAGCCAAGGGAAGATTTCGGCTATTATCAGCTCTCTGACTCCCCACGGCGCTTTAACCGTGATCCCTCGTTCACGTCGACTCTACTTAGTCGTCAGGAGTCTACATAGTTCTCCACAAAAATTTCATTCCCTCTAAAAAGAATTTTAAACACAGACGTCTTGATCAATTATTATCAGACCAGACGATCTCGCATTCTTATATTATTTCTCGTAGTTTAAGGATGTATTGGCTATACAGTCAATCCCACAAGTTTATGCACTTTAGAAACGCATTTTTTAAAAGAAAATCAGACGTCGGAAGAACATTGCTAATAATAAACAACAACAAAAAATTTTCGATTTTTCCGAGATTTTTCCAAGGGGTACCCCTTCAATTTCTTCCAAATTTTCGTTTTTGGCCAATAACTCTCAAACCGTTGGACATACGGAAAAATTGTATACGACCTTTTTTGTAGAGGACGACGAGATC
>NW_017143986.1:215346-218032 GCF_001652005.2 Ceratina calcarata
ATAGGAAATGCGTTTTTCTAAGGTACATAAACTTTTGGAATTAACTGTATAGCCAATACATCCTTAAAATAACCGCTTCTCTGCCCCGACGTTTTCTCTGAAAAGAATTTTTACTACCAATCAAAAAAAGACTCGATCGATCGTCTCTTGTACTCTGAAAGAATCGATCCTCTGCCCTCGAATTCGTCGCCCGTTAATCATATAACAGGATAGAATCATGCACAGTCGTTAGAGATATATCACTCACTCGGCGTTGGTCTCCGGCGTGGGTAGGTCACCGATCGTGGTCAGTGTGAGGGTGGACCAGTAGAGAGACCCGAGATATTTCCTGGTGAGGGTCGCGTACTCCCCCGGCCGGTACGGGTACACCCAGTCCCCTTGGAATCCCTCGGCCTCGCTCAGCAAGTAGTAAAAGCATCCGAACCAATGAGCCAGTATCAACAGTATGTGTATCAGGTTCAACACGCGCCACAGATTCGGGTAAACCGTCCGCGACTCGACCATGTAATAGTAATTGTACACGCGGTAGATCTTGAGGAACCTCGGGAACCTCAGCATCGGATTACTGCCGAGGTTCACCTGTAGCAGGTCGAGCGGAAGCAACGCGAGCAAGTCCAACACGAACGACTTGGACTTGAGGTAGTGACCGGCCAGTTTCTTGCTGTTGTACACCATCAACCCTTGCTCTAGGTAGCCGGTGCGAAATTGCACGGCCACGTCTAGGAAGAACACGAGATCCGTAAAGCCGTCGCAGGCGAGCCAGACGGCCGGCGCTTTCGCCTGTAACTCCGGTAAACTTTGCCGCACGATCAACGTCCACAAATTGTACAGCACGCAACCGGATAGGAGCATCAGCCAATAATAATAGAAGTTCTCGTCCGGGTTGACGACGGTCGTCGGCGGCCTTTGAGGCCTTCGAGGACGGCGTCGTCGACGTCCGCTCGCGTCTTTATCGTCGGCCGCGTCGCCCTCGCCCTCGCCGGTGTCCAACGTCTCTTGGCTCTCCGGGATTTGCCTCGTCGAGAATCGTTTCAAGAACGAGTCCTCTCGTTTCAACGGTGGTTTCTTCTGTATCGTTGATATCGCGGATGAGAGCTGAACGGTCGTACGCAGTTTCATCCAACGTTGGTTGCTCTTCGTTCTGCGAACAGACGTAGGATTAGATCGACGCCGAAGGGAGGAGGGGTGGTAGAATCTGAGTAAAATAGATAGAAGTCGTTGCCGAACAGGAGAGATCGGAGAGAGATTAAATGTTCTCTGCTTACCTAGAACGGCTGATCGATCGAGAAAAAAAATGATCGATGAGTCAGAATTTGTCTCTTGGTTTACGCAAATCTTTACTACACGTGGTACGAGTTTCTCGATATTCTGCGATTTCCGTTGCATCGAAACCGATAAACTTTTGTACGAATACAATAAATTTCGTTCGGACGCAAGCAAAGCAGCACGTACGGGCAGAAATGCCTCGTTCGTCGGGGAGTTCGTGCCGGTTTCGAGTTCGAACATCGCATAAGTAACGCCGTATGATCCCCGGAGAGAGCCGCGCGATCGCTTTCTGTTCTACCGCGCGCGCCGACGTTCCGATAAATAACGGACTTGACCGAATTCCGAATTATTGCGGCAATACATCGGATCGTTTCCGATCCTCGCGTTCCTCCGATAAAACGCATTCTACGAGGCAACCGAATCTACGCGCTCGTTGCGTGACAAACGTTACTCCTGATTTTCTCTCCTCGATTTTGTCAGATCATCATTATTTTAGAAAGCTTCTTTTTTCATTTATTAAAACCATGAATCTTCGTATTTGAAATTTAAGAGAAAATTAAGAAAAACTTCGAACTTCGTTCTATTTATTAATATTATAAATAAAATTATAATATAATTATTTATTATAAATAAAATACTTCATATTCGTAATAATATTTTTTTAATTTTATAACCGATTTAGTTTCAGTGATTCTCTTTAATCGTCCCGGTTTCTAAACAGAACAGAGTAAAACGTAAAGTCAGCGTGGCCGTTTCTAAGGGATAGTAAGCTCCCCGGGGAATTTATGGACACCTTTCCGAGTAGATTTTAGAGCTCACCACCGCGCGAACAAAGACAAACTGCCTTTAATTAAAATCACCGTCCAAAACGATTTTTCTCCTCGCTCTGTTTCTTTACCTCATGAAAATACATAGCCAAACAACCGACTAATCACGGTAAATTGATCATAGTAAAAAGACGAGGAGAGACGTTATCGAGAAAATTACAAAATAGAAACTCGAAGTATCTGACAAAAACCCTTGAACCCACGAAAGTACACCCAGGCTAACAACGAGCCCTTGCTAATGAAAAATCGACAAAAACTTGGTTCACCTATAAAAAAAAAGTCTCTAATAAAAAACGAGTAGTCGCACTTCCACAGGTGAAACGCATTCCACCGGTGCATCATGCAACAATTGATCAACCGATTCAAATAAAAAAAAAAAAAAAGAACGCGTGTCGTTCGAACCGCCTTGGCTCGAGGGCCCACGTACAGTTAGTAACAATGAAATTGAGCCAGCTATGTGCATTTTTTAGTTTCCCCTGGAAACAAAATTTAAAACAAACAATAAGTCTATGTCTTATTTTTTCAATACTCAATCTGGCATTAATACTGTTGAATTTTATTATAATTTTGACGTGTCAAAATAAAAAGAATTT
>NW_017143986.1:219355-225391 GCF_001652005.2 Ceratina calcarata
GAATTTTAATGTAGGTGCTGGTAATGTGCGTACGTTAATATTATTTTTATTTCGACGCGTCAAAATTATGTTAAAATCCAACAGTATCGATGCCAAATCGATCATCGAAAAAGCAAGATTATTACTCGTTTTGAATTTTGTTCCCTATAGGAAACTAACACATGCACATAACTGGCTCAATTTCATTGTTACTAGTACAGAATGTTTCATAAAATACACTCGCAATACTTCATACTGAAGTGATCACGTTCTCATGAAACAGCCTGCGTAGGACTCCCCTATTGCAATATCCATGCATGATTCCGTGACGCAATGCTTCTCGCTAAGGGGAGCAACGTGTATCTCAATAGACAATTCCACAGACTTTCGACTATCGATAACACAATAATAAATACGTAATCTAGTATATACCGTTGCTGCAAGCAGACAGATTTAATTTTCTACTTGCGTTCCATTCGACAAACCCACGATAGAGACACACCACTGCGAGGAACGACCACAAAGTGACATAATTATTTAAACGATTGCTGTTGCAGATCCTTTAAACTCTCGTATACCCAAACGGGTCTCTAATACTATGTTAAAAAGTAGATCACAGACGACAGGTAATGATAGTGATTCTTGCTTTGAAATATAAGAGAAATGAGCGAGAATCGAGTAAGAATCGAATTTTCGTTAGCGTCAGAGATGGATGAGAGGCAGACAGACAGACAGACAGACAGACAGACAGACAGACAGACAGATATAGACAAACAGACAGAGACAGGAACATCGAGATAGTTATCAAGTTACGTTATATTATAATATGTATAGACAGAGGCAAGAGCGAAACTAAAGGTATAATACAATCTCTTTTTTCAATACCACTACGCATTCTTTAATTCGTTAACACACCCATGTTCAGTGTAATCGATGTCTGTCGAATGTAAAAATGTAGGCACTAACAGGACGTGTTTGGGTGCTTCAGAGGGGGGGGGGGTTTACACATGGGAGTCAGACTCTCTTTTCTAATTCTGGTAGTAGGGAAGCAATCTGGGGGGGTGACATCAAGTTCTAATCTAAAATATTTAATAATATTCGTCCTTTTGATGAAAGACTCGTTGCAACTACCGTATCGATGCAGAGTTCTACGTATCTTGCATTCTAGTTTTTCATGCAAAAAGTACTGTGCATCGAGGACGTTCCTTTATTGTTTTTAATGCATCATCGACTGGGTATCGATCGCGTTCTGGCCTCCCTCGTTCCGAGCAACAGATAAATTGTTGCACCAGAGGTACTGAAGTTTCCAACGACGCTCGTTTAAAATTGCTTTTAGCTCACAGACAAATTTTTATATAGAGTCCTTTTAAAAGTTAGTCAATGGACTTTTGATGCTCGACGACGAATACGTTAGATCAAATTGAGAATACTGCTTAGAACGAGACTCGTGGTCGTTATCGTTTTTATACGATTGCTGAGTAAAAGTAAATTCTGGACGACGGTATTTCTCGATACGTCGGTCGATAATGCATTAAAAGTTAAAAGTTCAGCAGTGGAACAGTTTCCGCCGCAGCGGAGACAGAAAGTACGATTCCCTGGTCGAGCGTACAATCGGTCAAGTTACTCGTATGAGAGCTTCCCGAAGTTCGTTCCTTTTGCTTGTTAATTACCGGGAGTAGCTCCACCGGAAGGGATGCGTTTTAATCCGACTGACAAACAGGTTCTACCCAGGCCAGGGCAGCAGGCAACGAGCTTCCTTTATTTTCAGCTCATGCCAAATGCCAGAGAACGCTACTAATATAGAATCCACTTTAAACTCGCGTGCATTTCTATTAGAAATTGTTTATCGTACACATTTATAACTATTTTTTTTCCAACAGACTGAACATTTTTTTATTCACTGTTCATCTTGCTTCCCTGCTACTGTATTAAAACTTTTACCTACGTAAATCCTATGTAAAGAAATCTCTCATGTGAAACTGATATGTTTTCCTCATAATTATTTAGATTTTATTTATTAACGAAACTAAATCTTTTACGTCTTTCTCTCTTTCATCTACAATAATTAATCACTGGTAATAGAAACGTGATTAAACCATCGAATTATTTTTGACGAACTACCAAAAATAAAATTGAACAATTTAAGAACTGTTCGAATAAAAATCCTCTCAGTTCTTTAGTTTGGTAATAGAAATGTGATTAAACTATTGAACTATTTTTGACAAACTACCAAAAATAAAATTGAACAATTTCAGAACTTTGAATTTTCGAACAAAAATCTTCTCAGTTCTTTAGTTTGGTAATAGAAACGTGATTAAACTATTGAACTATTTTTGACAGACTACCAAAAATAAAATTGAACAATATAAGAACTGTTCGACCAAAAATCCTCTTCACAGAGGAAGTCAGAGAATCATTTTTGATTCATCTCGATATTTCAAAGTTAAGATTCAGAGTTTGTCCGACTGACACAGTGACCCAGTTATGGGGGTGTCTCGATGTCTAGACCGGTTGGCCGAGATTAGGGAAGTCCAGGAAAAGTGTCGATCAACGTGCGAGAACGACAGAACAAATTATTCTTCATTATTATCGACGGTATCTCCAGAACCAAACATCGGATCGAGATGAATTAAACTACTTTTCCGCCTTGAACATAATTATTGCAAAATGACCGTCGAATCTTTACATTTTTTTCTCCTCGATTTATTATAAGCTTTGGGCTTATTCACGAGCTCCTTTTTCCAAGAGAAATCACGTACACAGCGACGGACTAACGTGTATGCAATGAGATATCGAAATGTGTCGGAAACATAGTAACTCTTAGCTTAAGAGGAAAAGAGGATAGAATTGTGGTGGCCAGCGCAGCTGGGATGTACGATGCAAAAACGGACGAAACCACGCTCAGGAGAACGTGCGCCGCTTCAACTGGAACTTTCTTAATCCCCTGTGGTCAGACCGTATATCGAATTTTACTCTAATCTCATCTTATAAGCAAGGAATTTTAAACAAGATGTTTGATTCAATCAAAAAAATTGTAGACGTGAGGGATTGTAGCGAACGGAAACCGCACGAGGGATCGGGGAGAAGGAACGGATGATTAAAACGAGCATATTTCAAGAGCAATATTTCAATTAGACCGTCGGTATTTCTTAGCTAACGGCCGGGGCGGGGATTAAAAGCTCTCGAAACCGGTCACGAGGGAGAGAAATCCGAGGGAATTCAACGCCGTCTTCGGCACCGGAATTCCCTTTGGGGCCGCAGACCGTATCAAAGGAGAAAAACAAAATGCTCTGCGGTCTTGTCCGTTCGTTCTCCGTTCCCAACGCCAGTTCCTCGTTGCTCTACTTCCCGATCAATCCCTTCGCTACGATTTACAATCCCATGGGCCTCGGTACAAAACACGAGACGTTTTAAATTAATAAATTCGATTGGATAAATCAAACAAATCATCTTAACCCTTTGCACTGGAGGCCTTTTGCGAACCAGCAACTCGAGACGATTTCGGCTATATTAAAGAAGAACTTTAGGGGTACAAATCNTCGATGCAGAGTTCTACGTATCTTGCATTCTAGTTTTTCATGCAAAAAGTACTGTGCATCGAGGACGTTCCTTTATTGTTTTTAATGCATCATCGACTGGGTATCGATCGCGTTCTGGCCTCCCTCGTTCCGAGCAACAGATAAATTGTTGCACCAGAGGTACTGAAGTTTCCAACGACGCTCGTTTAAAATTGCTTTTAGCTCACAGACAAATTTTTATATAGAGTCCTTTTAAAAGTTAGTCAATGGACTTTTGATGCTCGACGACGAATACGTTAGATCAAATTGAGAATACTGCTTAGAACGAGACTCGTGGTCGTTATCGTTTTTATACGATTGCTGAGTAAAAGTAAATTCTGGACGACGGTATTTCTCGATACGTCGGTCGATAATGCATTAAAAGTTAAAAGTTCAGCAGTGGAACAGTTTCCGCCGCAGCGGAGACAGAAAGTACGATTCCCTGGTCGAGCGTACAATCGGTCAAGTTACTCGTATGAGAGCTTCCCGAAGTTCGTTCCTTTTGCTTGTTAATTACCGGGAGTAGCTCCACCGGAAGGGATGCGTTTTAATCCGACTGACAAACAGGTTCTACCCAGGCCAGGGCAGCAGGCAACGAGCTTCCTTTATTTTCAGCTCATGCCAAATGCCAGAGAACGCTACTAATATAGAATCCACTTTAAACTCGCGTGCATTTCTATTAGAAATTGTTTATCGTACATATTTATAACTATTTTTTTTCCAACAGACTGAACATTTTTTTATTCACTGTTCATCTTGCTTCCCTGCTACTGTATTAAAACTTTTACCTACGTAAATCCTATGTAAAGAAATCTCTCATGTGAAACTGATATGTTTTCCTCATAATTATTTAGATTTTATTTATTAACGAAACTAAATCTTTTACGTCTTTCTCTCTTTCATCTACAATAATTAATCACTGGTAATAGAAACGTGATTAAACCATCGAATTATTTTTGACGAACTACCAAAAATAAAATTGAACAATTTAAGAACTGTTCGAATAAAAATCCTCTCAGTTCTTTAGTTTGGTAATAGAAATGTGATTAAACTATTGAACTATTTTTGACGAATTAACATAAATAAAATTGATCAATTTCAGAACGTTGAATTTTCGAACAAAAGTCCTCTTAGTTCCTTAGTTTGGTAATAGAAATGTGATTAAACTATTGAACTATTTTTGACAAACTACCAAAAATAAAATTGAACAATTTCAGAACTTTGAATTTTCGAACAAAAATCTTCTCAGTTCTTTAGTTTGGTAATAGAAACGTGATTAAACTATTGAACTATTTTTGACAGACTACCAAAAATAAAATTGAACAATATAAGAACTGTTCGACCAAAAATCCTCTTCACAGAGGAAGTCAGAGAATCATTTTTGATTCATCTCGATATTTCAAAGTTAAGATTCAGAGTTTGTCCGACTGACACAGTGACCCAGTTATGGGGGTGTCTCGATGTCTAGACCGGTTGGCCGAGATTAGGGAAGTCCAGGAAAAGTGTCGATCAACGTGCGAGAACGACAGAACAAATTATTCTTCATTATTATCGACGGTATCTCCAGAACCAAACATCGGATCGAGATGAATTAAACTACTTTTCCGCCTTGAACATAATTATTGCAAAATGACCGTCGAATCTTTACATTTTTTTCTCCTCGATTTATTATAAGCTTTGGGCTTATTCACGAGCTCCTTTTTCCAAGAGAAATCACGTACACAGCGACGGACTAACGTGTATGCAATGAGATATCGAAATGTGTCGGAAACATAGTAACTCTTAGCTTAAGAGGAAAAGAGGATAGAATTGTGGTGGCCAGCGCAGCTGGGATGTACGATGCAAAAACGGACGAAACCACGCTCAGGCGAACGTGCGCCGCTTCAACTGGAACTTTCTTAATCCCCTGTGGTCAGACCGTATATCGAATTTTACTCTAATCTCATCTTATAAGCAAGGAATTTTAAACAAGATGTTTGATTCAATCAAAAAAATTGTAGACGTGAGGGATTGTAGCGAACGGAAACCGCACGAGGGATCGGGGAGAAGGAACGGATGATTAAAACGAGCATATTTCAAGAGCAATATTTCAATTAGACCGTCGGTATTTCTTAGCTAACGGCCGGGGCGGGGATTAAAAGCTCTCGAAACCGGTCACGAGGGAGAGAAATCCGAGGGAATTCAACGCCGTCTTCGGCACCGGAATTCCCTTTGGGGCCGCAGACCGTATCAAAGGAGAAAAACAAAATGCTCTGCGGTCTTGTCCGTTCGTTCTCCGTTCCCAACGCCAGTTCCTCGTTGCTCTACTTCCCGATCAATCCCTTCGCTACGATTTACAATCCCATGGGCCTCGGTACAAAACACGAGACGTTTTAAATTAATAAATTCGATTGGATAAATCAAACAAATCATCTTAACCCTTTGCACTGGAGGCCTTTTGCGAACCAGCAACTCGAGACGATTTCGGCTATATTAAAGAAGAACTTTAGGGGTACAAATC
>NW_017143986.1:225460-227055 GCF_001652005.2 Ceratina calcarata
ATTAATAATTGTAGTTACCTCCCCCTTCTCCATTTCCAGGTATATGTATATGTGTTATACCTATATTGCCCAAAAGCAGTCAGTCTTTCTAGTGTTAAATATTACAGTTTGCAATTAGTTTTCGTGCCGTTCGAGTACAAAGGGTTGATTTTCAAATATTTGCGATTAATGCATTCGATTTTACGTTTTCTTTATACGACAATTTCTATGCGTTTGCGATAATAAGGCAGAGCTTCGTTTGCATATTCGTACATGGTGAGGGTAAGCGAAGCGTGTATTTAGATACACGCGTGCCAATTTCCGGAAGAGAGAGAGAGAGAGAAAGACGTGTCGTAGGCGGACTGTGTGGGCTACGGTTTACACGCGAGCCTCTGTTTATTGCGCGAGCTTGATTAATCCATGTGCGATGCACTTCGCACCGGCGAGCACACAGGATCGTTTAATATCAAGTTATTTTTTAACGATCAGATAAATTATCGACTCGCGTCTCAACCATAGTCCAAATCACAACGTTAGTACGAATTATACGCGAGAAACGTGTATATATCAAAGAGCGTGTAGATCTGTATTGGCGTGTGACAGACGAGCGAGAGAGTGCAATTTCCGTGGTAACCGTTGATATCTTTCGATGAAATTGACCGGAGGATGAGAGGAGTACCTCTTGATCTTGCGTAGCGAGGAATAGAGCGCCATGACGGCGCGTACGTTACTCCATTTTTGCGAGCCCCTCGTGCTACGGGGCCTCCTAGCTGCGGCTGGTATCTCGGTATCTAAGCTCCCCAAGGACTCCGAGGACCTCGTAGAGGCTGCGCTTCTCAGCCCGGTCTGCTCCTTGTCCGAGGATCCTCCGTGGCTGGAGGACGTGCCACAATCGTACAGCTGCGACAACCTGCGAAGAAGACAAAACCCCCCGACGGGGTTGCCCCTCTCACTCTCTCTCTTTCTCTCCCCCCCTATCGTCGAATCCATTCGCTCGACCCTCCGGGAATTCCTCTTTCTCTCGTTCATTCTTTTTTTTTTTTCTACGACTCTCCTTCCTTCGGGTATTCTCCCTTACTTTTCTCGTCGCTTTCCCCCGATTTCGAAACACCAGACTCTCGCATCGTTGAGATTCTCCACGCACACTGCACCACTGTATTGTTTTATCGGCTTCTACGGTCACGGAGGCGACGATTTCGGTCGAAGCTTCCCTCGAGATGTTTGACAATCGGAAACGGAACCGGAATGACTGTCTTTGATCAGAGACTCTATTCGAATCCGAGATGAGAGGCAACTATTTGTCGGTGACGGTCTACATTAATCTTCCTCTTTCAAGTGTTGTATCAATCGTGCTTCAATTTTAAACTACTACCATGCATCGTGAATTGTATTGAATCTAAACACGTTCCAACGATATTAAGGTAGATATCTCCTAAATGGAAATTATTCGAGATAATCACAAAATTTTCAACAAAATTAATTAAACACCTAATAAATACTTTTGCGAAGTTTCAGTGCATTTTATCACATAGTTTCTCAGTTATGCTTAATCAAAGTTGATTACTTTTCGATATTAGCATAAGCTTAACTCGAAACACATAGAAATTCATTATCAC
>NW_017143986.1:228282-230091 GCF_001652005.2 Ceratina calcarata
GTAAACGATCTACCTTTGCATCGAGTATAATGAATGAATCGTGAATGAAATGAGAATTATAATGAAAATGTTGAAATAATTGAATTAGATTATGAATAGATAGAATGAATAATAGAAGACTGGAGAAAATAATAATTAATAATTAAAAAAATAGAGCAAAAAGCGAACTCCTTAGTTTCTAAATTCTGAAACTTCTAATATTGAAACGAAGGACTGTCTTCTTTAATAGAAATGCGCATAGAACCTGAAGACTTTAGTTCTACATTTTCAAACGTCAAACATAATCAGATTTACGTTTAAATCATCGTACGACGATGACACGCGTGATTCCATAAAAAGCAAGTGTATTTAAGTGAGAAACCGAGGAAGAGACGTGACGCTCACCAGTTAGGGTGAAATCGAATACAGGGTGTACCAGAAAAAATGTTAGAGTCGAAGAGAGGTGATTCTGTAATTGTTTCTGAACCACAATTTCCTTTGGTAAAATGCAAAGTGAGGCATGATTTTTAAATTATTAACGAAAAACACTGACCAATGAGGGCGTTATGCCAGCGTTATGAGCTTCACGATTCGAACGAACCTATCCATGGTTGGACGTGGGCCCTACGTGTGTCATTGGTCGATGTCAAAAAATCAATAATTAAAAAACCATTCCTGACTTTGCATTTTGCCAAAGGAAATTGTTGTTCAGAAATACCTCTAGTATTACCACTTTTTGGCTCTAACATTTTTTCTGGGACACCCCGTATAGGAGAGCAGTAAATTCAAATCGCGGTAGATAAACCTAAACTTTTATCTCCTCCGTGATTCCTCGACTCTTTTTACGACACAGACGAATCGCGCGAAGTTAAGATTGATTCGTGACCATGTAAAGCTAGTACATATATCTTTTCGGGCAGCTGCCTCGTTACCATAACGAGCATTATGCCCATTACCAACTAACGCATCTAGAATTCCGCGAATCATGAAATCCTGCTAATTTATATTGATTCGTACATTTAGTACCATCCTCGTTATACGATTATAGGATCCGGCGTTGCGTTATCTCGCATAAGCATGAAATATTCCACCTACGCTCCGTGAGCCACTGTTTAATCTCTTCAAGTTATATCGCGCCTTGATCTTTCCATATCTATTCGTCAAACTTTTTAATCCGTCCAACTTTTATCTTATTCCGATCGACCCACGCGTATCCATCAAACTTTTTAATCTCCACGGAGCCCCGATCACCAACGACGTAATCGCAATTACGCTATCTATTTCGTATCATTTTCCGATCAATAAACAAACCGCGTATAATTATAAGTAGATCTGTTCTTCGTTGAATTAACACTAGATTGCCCAAGGAANCTGCTTTGGGTAATATAGGTATATACTAAGTTAAAGTCTTTCTAGTGTTAACTTTGATCTGGTTATGAAACTACTTCCATATAACGGGTCGTTTCTTGTAATTATTAAATCGAGATTTATTATTTTATGCTATTTTTACTCGTAACGTAATGAAAATGAAATTCGTGCCACGTGAAGCTATCACAATTACAGTAATGAAAAAGATTTCAACAAGATCGTAGAATAAGTAGACGGTTCTAACTAGAAACCTCCACTGACGACGTATTTAATTACCTCGGTTGTTACGGTGTTTCCAGTGGCAATAAGGATGTACCATCTGGGATCTTTAATCAAAAGTCGAGCTCTCGAAAGACCTTGCAACGATTCTGGCAACTTTGATTTAACAAGCTGTCTCTCCCTCAAGTGGCCGAGCATAGTTCAAACATTTCCGGTATCAAATTATACGATTTACAATTATTA
>NW_017143986.1:231199-233762 GCF_001652005.2 Ceratina calcarata
AAATTCGCTGTTTAAATGCAAATAAAAATTGAACGTTGATCGAAAAAACAGCGTCACTATAAATAATAATTTTCATAGTTTATATGATTTCTTTATGTTAAAATAAATTTAATGAAGTCAAAGAGAATCGTTTAATATATTTTTATAGCACGTTTTCTTCCATTCGAATTCGCTTTTCCACTCGAGTCGGATTAAAATTCTCTCGCATTTACGGATTATCCCAAGTACAGCCGCGAACGTTTCGATACACGTTCATCCCCGACTGGAGCTCGCTTTTTGCTCTCGCCTTTTTTTCATATTCGAACAGAGAGGGTAAAGAATACGGTGGCTCGTAACGAGGGATTAAGGGAGAACGCGTATAATCTAGCCGTGGTCCATTTTCCGAGCCTTTCCTTAAAAGTCTCCGTAAACTGCTTATCTTAGATAAACCGTAGAACGAAGCAGGAACAACCTTAGTTAAAATGGAGACAATTTTCCATGAAGCGAGACGAACGAAAGGAGTAAAAAAATATAAATTATTTAAATCATGATCGTTTAAAAACGATAACGAAATAAACGAAAACAGAAGGGTGATCGATGAATGAAATGGGGGAGGAACTAATTTCGTGAATGGAGTATCAATAACGAGAAAAACTCGCAGGACTCCGAATCGAGCCATCGGATCCGAAGAGATCAATCAACGGTGTGACAAAAATTGTAGAGGTGGACCGAAACCCTGTAACAATCGATCTTCGACGTTTGTACAACGAGAGTTCACGCGATCCTGGAATAGTGAACGATACCTCGACGGAGGTTCTCTAAAAGAGTGCCGCTCCAGCGTGTGACACCTGCGCTTCGTTTCCCTAAGAGGAACCATGCTCTGAGGTGAGATGGGAAGGGACGTCGATTCTAGGGAGATCCGGGGTGACGATAAGTGGGCGACGATAAAAAGAAACGATCGTACGAACTCACCTTGTTCCCGTGTGTCCATTGGAACGTCTGCCGCTGCTCTCTTCGTCCTCGTCGTCCTCGTCGTCCCTCGAGGTCGCCAGCGAGTGGGGAACCGAAGAGGGTGCACTACTACCGGAATCAGGCCCCGGGCCCATCCTCGAACCGGAAGCACCGCTGCAGCCTGCCGAGGACGTCGACAGACCACCCCCTCCTCCCTGGCCCTCCTCGTTCTCCGCACGATCCACCTGTAATTCAATCCCGTTCCTCTTATCAAATACACTGACGTCTGATAAGAACTTCCTTATCATTAGTTACGTGCTTCTACTCTGGTTAAGCTATCGCTTTCATTCTGTTTAATTTATTACTTACTACAAAAATATTCAATTTTATTACTGTACCTTAGATTCTTTAAATTCGAACGAAATAAGGGAAACATGGAATACAGTTCGAATGGAAAACTTATTATCAGTATACAGACAGAGGATTAAACGTCGCTATCTTGTTACATTGACAGAATGCAATTACAATTAATCGGTTCGCAGTCCGGTCGGTGGCTCAGTTGATTAATTATTCCCAGCAGATGTTGATAATGGCGAAGAACTAACAGAAACAGCGCGTCGCCTCAAGTTATAATGCGTACAATTAATAGGACACACCCCTCCTACCCCCTTTCCATGAAATCGGGTCAACCGGCTAGAGCAATTTAATTGTCCGCAACGATGACTATCAACGAGAATTCAGAATTCACTTCTCTTCGAAACGTGACCACCTGAAGAGACCTAAACCCCCCCTCCTCGAACATATTAATGATAATATTGAGAAGTTGCCATCTCGAGTTCCTAACGACTTAACACTAGATTGCCCAAGGAAGTAATTTTGACTGGTTTTGAGCAAATGTACAAATAATAATGCACAAAATTATTTTTTTTCCCAAGTNACCTTCTTCTTTCTTGATTGAATAATGAGCAGGAATAAATTATGTGTTCTATTGAGTTGGCTTCGTTGCAGTTTGTACAGTTTATTTTGTTTTTTGATTAAGTATACGTGGATGAAGTTTGTATGTCTAATTCTTATCCTATTTAATATCGTCGTCATTACTTCGTTTGGGAATCATTGAACTTGCAAGGACTCATTAAGGGACCTTACTTTTAAATTATTAACTATTTATATTGTTATTGATCCTCACTCTCTTTTTATACTTATTTGTAAGCAAGTATTGTTATATTTTTGTTATAGGTATATACTAAGTTTCAGTCTTTCTAGTGTTAAAAACGTGCTTGTCGTTCGTCCGATTAAAGTGAATTAAATTTATTTATTCACGTCGGACATTGAATGATACGAAACCGAATTTATCTAAATTTCAAACTACAAACTTTCGCAATCGTAGCATGAATTACAAAACCAGTTTGAGCATAATTTTGTTTCTACATGCAATTATATGTACTCCCCGGGACGTCTGGCAAACGGTACGAATGAACGGGGCCAACGGGTGAATTATAATTGACCAAGGTGCACTGCGGTTGCACTCTCGCCTAGAGAATTAATCATCAAGTTCGAGAGGTGTGATCGAGCACGTGGGAAACGGAAAATATTGCCAGCAGTTGTACAGTCGATTCGTCTTATTGTATATCTC
>NW_017143986.1:234058-235926 GCF_001652005.2 Ceratina calcarata
ACTGCTTTGGGCAATATAGGTATATACTAAGTTTCAGTCTTTCTAGTGTTAAAAACGTGCTTGTCGTTCGTCCGATTAAAGTGAATTAAATTTATTTATTCACGTCGGACATTGAATGATACGAAACCGAATTTATCTAAATTTCAAACTACAAACTTTCGCAATCGTAGCATGAATTACAAAACCAGTTTGAGCATAATTTTGTTTCTACATGCAATTATATGTACTCCCCGGGACGTCTGGCAAACGGTACGAATGAACGGGGCCAACGGGTGAATTATAATTGACCAAGGTGCACTGCGGTTGCACTCTCGCCTAGAGAATTAATCATCAAGTTCGAGAGGTGTGATCGAGCACGTGGGAAACGGAAAATATTGCCAGCAGTTGTACAGTCGATTCGTCTTATTGTATATCTCGATTACCACGTGCGCGTTCAGGAATTCTTATCAAGCTATATAAAAAAAAAAATTTTATACAAAAATCGTACGTCCTGACGTCCTTTACGAAAAAAAGTCTATGCATTTTTCTTCTATCTTGAATACTTCAGGAATAATCGATTATTTCGAAATCGAGACTCGACCAAAGATTTAGCATTATTCAGGCTACGGTTTCGGTCTTTGGCAAAGAGACGATGGATCAAAAGGCCGGAGATGGAAACATCCTCCTCGGAACATTCGTAGCTACGAATCGCTAATATATGCAAATCGCAAGCAATTGGATTCGACGACCGCGAACAGTCGATCCACCACGATCGTACACGTCTGACTCGGTCGCATCACAACGAACTCGCCCGTGAATATTCAACAATTCATTCTTTTCAAGAGAATAATTGCTTCTCGTTTGATTGTAAAAATTGTTTTTCAAGTCGAAGGCGTCCTTACGAAATTTCCAAGAGTCTCTTTTATAATACAAATCGGCATCGTTTTGCTTGGAACGGAGCAGCGTCGGTCACGGAGATAGATAAATTTTGCACAGTCGGACAGACAAATGAATCGAAATTATTCTAGCGTAAAACGCATTTGTCTCTAGTCTAAGGCCGGTGTTAAAACTACGCCAACTGCGATCAGTCTCGAATCAAATTATCATTAATAAACGTTCTTAAATTATGTAACAGATTCTAGAATGGATTTCACGACACGTTCTGTTAACTCGACTCGACAATTAATTTTTCATCTAATACGTTTCAGCTTTATTGCTGTAAGCCTGAACCATTACCTCGCGCCATCCGTTTTCGTTTCCTTATTCTCAACGACACGATGAAACGTTCGGTTTAATGGGGGATGAATTTTTCATCGTTTCGCGTGTAACACTTTCTAAAAATAGTTAACGCAATAAGGAATTATGGAACCGGTGGGTGGTTACAAAATTTCTTGTCTGCTTTTCGCTTTTACGTTTCGCTTTCATTCATATGCAAATGTGATACCTACACGCCGGTTGAGTATAATACGAAATAAGCATGTTATTCTTCCACCCTGTTTCTCGTGCACTCGTTAACAAACTTTAAAGTTACTTTCCTTATAAATAAAAGTCAGCTCGTTAGCTCGAAACATTTTTCGAAATTCTGCAAAAATATGTATAATAGGCAATTATGCTGTTTTACAAGGTTCGATTTTTCAAGCAAGCTTCAATTTGTATCGATGTCGAAATTCACGAATCTAGCTTTGAAAACTGCTTGACGAAACGACGCGATACGATTTCGATTGGACCTCCAGCAGGCCGGTTCGAATCCGCTGAATATGGATGCGATTACACGCGTGTGCAACTGTACATAGACGGCACCAATGCATAGAACTACGAACGACAGGATTTTGTGTCAGCTAGATTTTTATTTAGACACCGTAGACTTTCAATTTGGAAAACAATCGTCG
>NW_017143986.1:236265-236473 GCF_001652005.2 Ceratina calcarata
TTTTCGAAAGTTTATATCTTTAAAAATATACTAAAATTTCAAGGTCGGATCTCAATTAGTTTAAGAGTGGCAGTCTTTTAATAGTATTAATATAATAGTTAATACTTTAAGCGTTTTTCTCGAAATGGTATTTTTCAAATTTGCTGACACCATAACTCAAAAATCAATTATGCGATTGACTTGAAATTTCAATAGAATGTTATAAACA
>NW_017143986.1:237391-239682 GCF_001652005.2 Ceratina calcarata
ATATTATATTAATACTATTAGAAGACTGTGACTCGAAAACAAGTTTAAATTTTAGTATATTTTTAAAGGTATAAACTTTCTGAAATAAAATTGCTAAAACATTTTAGATATCATAGAAGCTGTAAACAAGTAACGAAAATCGTGTGAAAGACACTTCCCTCGGTCGACGAGACTGAGCGAAAAGCTCCCTGGGACGAAATTCTATACTCTGTGAATAATAATTGACGAATCTCGACGGGCACTCTGAATACCACTTTATTTTTCAGCTAGTCCAATTATTTTCCTCGCCAGAGTAAACTTATACGAGGCTCTCCAAAGATACAGGTATTTACATGTAATTGGCACTGGGAGCCTCGTTACTCGTTCAAGATTTATTCATTTTCTCAATGTATTATTTAAATTACTAAGTCCAGTTATCGATCAAGTCGATTTTAACGAGCAGGGCCAGCCAACGCAATAAAACGGTTTACAGTTCGTATCCAATACTTGGGAATTGGTTTTCGGATTGCGAGTAGCACTCGAGTTGATATGATTTCGAGGTACGCCCGGCGAACGTTAGGTAAAAAGGACGCCGTTTTTTGGCGCCTTCCAGCGAGTAGCGTTTAAATTGCAGCCAGTCATTCCATTGTCTGAGCACAACCGCAGAACCTATTTGTCTACACGTCGTCGAGGCTATCCGTCGAGCCCGTTTTTCTACACGGCTAACAACATTCATCACCGAAATTATGCTTGCCAAGACACCAACTAAGAACGCTGGGATGCCGTTTGATAAATGTCCACGATTCTCAAGAGTCCGCGAGTCGTGTTTAAATTGATTATGTCTGCAAACGCGAATTTCATCTGTTACCTATCAAACTCCGTTCGGGGAGCTCGACGAATTTTTTTTCATAGAGACCAACTGTGTTCGTCGAAATTTCATTCGCTTTGTAATCGATCGACCGAGAAAACCTGATTTCGCGACTGCCGAGTAGCTATTCGGTTTTGCTCCGAAAATATAGAACAGAAACAATATGGTAACATATTTTTTCGGTAAACCCGTTCGATTCTGATACACATTCCGCGCAAACATCGCTGCTCACGAATATTCCTTGATCCCCGATATTCGCCAAATCCCCGCGTAGCTACTTCCATTCTGTTTTCTATTATACGTATCCGCGTGAAATAACGGGAAATGTCGAGTACGCAGTAGATATGCAGCTACGTGCTATAGCGGGTGACTTTCGATTCTATTATAAGACGTTTCAATTTTCTAACGTTCTATAAAAATTAGGATTTAAACATTTTTTATGTATTACTTTTCATACATTTTATTATTTAGCATATTTGCAAATTTTAATCGAAGTCGTGAGAACGAATTGAGTTAGGAAATAGTTGCGAAACAGTTAGCAAACAATTTCCATTGGTAACGCGGTCCCTCGGAATGGAATCGGGTCAGGAATGACTATACCGAGCGTTAGGCGACGGAATTAGGGGACTGTTAACGCTGACAAGGAAGCCCGATTCGGTGCTCGTTCCGTGGACCATTCCTACGACCTATGGTCCACGTTTTCGTTATTACATTCGTACACACGGCTAGCCACGATTTACAAACAAACGTCATCGTGCAATTAAGACAGTGTCGACTAAATGCAAGTCTGTGGTTGCATTTAGGACAATAGTTTTAGCCCTTCGGGGGTCTTTAAGGGACCTTGGCGTATCCTTAGATTTCCAAATTGCAGTCGTTTTATTATATAGTTTTTTTTAACAATACTTCTGGCTTTAATATAATACTAAATTTATAGCATTTGGATATAAATTGAAGATTGGATTAATCCAACGATATTTTCAGATTCTTTTATTTATGGCTGCTGACTTTTCTGTGTCGTGTATTTTTATATATTTTATAAAAGGCTCGAAGAATTTTTATTCCTATTTTTTATTTTACAATTTTATTGTCAGGATATATGAAAATATGAAAATTGGAATTTTTAGAACGGATGTCCAACTTTACTGCGAGATTTATCGCAGGAGATGGTCACTCATAGGAGGGGTAAGTTTGAAAGAGTGTCATTCTGTGGAGACAACTTTAAACCGAAGTTTCCTGACTCCCTGGCGCCGTTATCCTCTCGGAATTACACAATATTAAATAGCAATTTGACTCCTCCCTTACACGAGAAGGGAGAAGTTCTCGGATCGAACGTTCCAGTGTTACACTCTTCGAAAGATGTTCTTAGAAACCTTACACGAGTTCGTTCAAGCTTTGATCACGTGCACTGTCGAGGGTTAACAGGATCATGGATCTCTTAAGGGAT
>NW_017143986.1:241170-242711 GCF_001652005.2 Ceratina calcarata
GCACTGGGAGCCTCGTTACTCGTTCAAGATTTATTCATTTTCTCAATGTATTATTTAAATTACTAAGTCCAGTTATCGATCAAGTCGATTTTAACGAGCAGGGCCAGCCAACGCAATAAAACGGTTTACAGTTCGTATCCAATACTTGGGAATTGGTTTTCGGATTGCGAGTAGCACTCGAGTTGATATGATTTCGAGGTACGCCCGGCGAACGTTAGGTAAAAAGGACGCCGTTTTTTGGCGCCTTCCAGCGAGTAGCGTTTAAATTGCAGCCAGTCATTCCATTGTCTGAGCACAACCGCAGAACCTATTTGTCTACACGTCGTCGAGGCTATCCGTCGAGCCCGTTTTTCTACACGGCTAACAACATTCATCACCGAAATTATGCTTGCCAAGACACCAACTAAGAACGCTGGGATGCCGTTTGATAAATGTCCACGATTCTCAAGAGTCCGCGAGTCGTGTTTAAATTGATTATGTCTGCAAACGCGAATTTCATCTGTTACCTATCAAACTCCGTTCGGGGAGCTCGACGAATTTTTTTTCATAGAGACCAACTGTGTTCGTCGAAATTTCATTCGCTTTGTAATCGATCGACCGAGAAAACCTGATTTCGCGACTGCCGAGTAGCTATTCGGTTTTGCTCCGAAAATATAGAACAGAAACAATATGGTAACATATTTTTTCGGTAAACCCGTTCGATTCTGATACACATTCCGCGCAAACATCGCTGCTCACGAATATTCCTTGATCCCCGATATTCGCCAAATCCCCGCGTAGCTACTTCCATTCTGTTTTCTATTATACGTATCCGCGTGAAATAACGGGAAATGTCGAGTACGCAGTAGATATGCAGCTACGTGCTATAGCGGGTGACTTTCGATTCTATTATAAGACGTTTCAATTCTGTAACGTTCTATAAAAATTGCAAATCAGGATTTAAACATTTTTCATACATTTTATTATTTAGCATATTTGCAAATTTTAATCGCTACTATAAGACGTTTCAATTTTCTAACGTTCTATAAAAATTAGGATTTAAACATTTTTTATGTATTACTTTTCATACATTTTATTATTTAGCATATTTGCAAATTTTAATCGAAGTCGTGAGAACGAATTGAGTTAGGAAATAGTTGCGAAACAGTTAGCAAACAATTTCCATTGGTAACGCGGTCCCTCGGAATGGAATCGGGTCAGGAATGACTATACCGAGCGTTAGGCGACGGAATTAGGGGACTGTTAACGCTGACAAGGAAGCCCGATTCGGTGCTCGTTCCGTGGACCATTCCTACGACCTATGGTCCACGTTTTCGTTATTACATTCGTACACACGGCTAGCCACGATTTACAAACAAACGTCATCGTGCAATTAAGACAGTGTCGACTAAATGCAAGTCTGTGGTTGCATTTAGGACAATAGTTTTAGCCCTTCGGGGGTCTTTAAGGGACCTTGGCGTATTCTTAGATTTCCAAATTGCAGTCGTTTTATTATATAGTTTTTTTTAACAATACTTCTGGCTTTAATATAATACTAAATT
>NW_017143986.1:243297-245671 GCF_001652005.2 Ceratina calcarata
TAATCAACTTTGATTAAGCATAACTGAGAAACTATGTAATAAAATGCACTGAAACTTTGCAAAAGTATCTATCAGGTGCTTAATTAATTTTGTTGAAAGTTTTGTGATTATCTAGAATAATGCCCATTTAGAAGATAACTACCTTAATTATAGAAAATCTATATTTTTGCTTACAATTCATGCTCACAATAAAACGACAAACCATAATGAAATGACAATCGTTCAGGTGACGAGCTTTCGTGTAAGAAAATGTTCGCGTAGCGAATGCTCGTTCAACTGCATTTTCGTCGCTTTGGTGCAACGAGAATTCGCGACTGACACAATACGGACGAGGGGAACAGTGGAAAGAAATAATAATACACGAGGTCGGCAGAGAGTCGCACGCCGAGAGGATAATTATGCAGGGAACAACGCGCGTATTAAAAGCACGATAGCGCGGTCGAAGGAAAATGGGAACGAAAATTCGTGAAAATAATGAAAACCGTATAAGCGGTACGGCGGTAGAAAAATAACAGCTGTTTCTGTGTAATTCAAGCAAATACACGAAATTCTATTATACAAAATGAATTGCCTTCGTTCATTTTATTTCGTGTGAATTAATTAGCAATTGAAATGTCTGTTTATTTGATAACAAATATTTGGAAAAAGAGGACGATAGGATTCATCGTTTTCATATTTCATCGAATCGAGACACGATTTTGTTTTATGAAAACAGAGGCAAATTTAATGGAAATCTCGAACTAACTTCGAGCTCGTGATCATGCCAAACCCCATGATAGCAATGTCTGACAATGAGTCACACCGCGTGCCATATGCTGTTCTACCCACCGAGGATTCGCAATCCGGATGAGTCGACTCAGATCGTTAATCCTTGAAATACCCTGTATACAACTTCTCTGCTGGAGCACGAATTCTATTATTGAATTATAATAAAAATGTATATAAAGATCGCGTTGCATTTATCAAAATCCACGTGATGAAACTGAAGAATCTAAAGCCAACATATCGTCTTTACTTTGTTCGCTGTTCTACAGTAAAAGGAGATTCGCTTTACAAACGAAGAAATGAACAATTTTAGGAAGAGCTGCACGAACCTCTGAACCGAATAATATCGCGAAACGTTACGTTACGGACTCGCTGTGTACAATCGAGACCTCACGCGAACCATGAAACTAGCTTTCGCAGCAGTTTCCTTCATACGCGTGCACAATTTCCACTGTGCATCAGTTTCATTGTGGCTTTCTAAAAACGAGCAAGAAACATGTAATGAGAAAAATGTCTCCAGGAAGTTAATTCGCCGTTCGTGGCTTCGATCAACGGAGAAGATAAAAATAATAATTTCTACTCACTGGTTGATTTCTACAAATTGTAAAAAAATTATTTAATTAATTTTTCATTTAAAGTAGAATAAAAATTTTTTTTAATATTCTTCTGATACCAAAAATCTACCAAACGTCAATTAGTTTTTCTGTGTCGATAGAGAAACGATGGTGTGCATGNTTTTGAGCAATCCTACGATTTTTGTGAAATATATATATAAATTATATTATAATACATCATGTAATACATTATATAATTGTGTTATTCTTCATTGGTTTTTAAAAAGCGGAACGTAACTCCTCATGGTAAATTGGATTAAGTTGAGATATTCGAAACACGTCCCTTTAAGATGCCTCGCATTTAAAACGTAAGCGAACGTAGAGTTTTAAAAATTCCCTCGATCGCGTTTCCCTCCATGAATGCTAAAAGCTTTTATTTCCTTTGGAGGAGCGCGACGCCGCGTTACACGAAGCCCGAAAATTAAATTCGCCGTTGAAAATAGAAACGCGATGATTATATTTGAAGTTAATACAAATTCATATCCGTCGTTAAATCCGGGATTTTTTCCAAATTATTTTATACCGAGCATTAAATCATATCGAATAAAAATAAAATAAAACCTTCGTTTCGTCTCTCAATGAAGTTTTCCCGTTGTAATTATTCACATGTTGTTATCATCGTAATACGGATCTAAATGAATTGTTCAATCGGATGCTGTTTTCTGTGTTATTTTATATATATTTTTTTCACGTTATTTGTTTTGTCATTCTCGCGATACATTCGATTTTTATGTTTTATCGCCTAGTGGCTGTCCGTACTCGTGACACGCGACACAAAAATCCGAAATCAACGCTTGGGGTAGAATTTCCGTTCCAATCAATCGTCATCGAGATTGTCAATCACGTAAACAAACAACGAAACATTGTTGTTCACTTAACATTTCTGTCTCAGTTTCAGAACTATCCGATTAATTTCAGGAGAATCTTTCGTTATCAATAGTAATAATCAGACAACTGATTTCATGTATTTACGAGGTATTATGCAAGAAATAAAA
>NW_017143986.1:246971-248942 GCF_001652005.2 Ceratina calcarata
GTTCTATACAATTTTCCCGTAGATTCAACGGTTTAGGAGTAATTAAGGAAAAATGAAATTTTTTGTCAAAAGTTCGCTGTTTCGACGCTGGGATGGTCGGATTTCGTCAACATCAATAAAATGCCATATAATCATATGTAACTCGTTAAATATCGAAATTAGAAGAAAAACAACTTTTACTTGAAGCATTTTTCGCAATTTTGAAAAAAAGAATTTCCGTCAGCGTCAATACTTAAAATTGGATATTTCCTTCTATACTTTTTAGCACGTAGCTATTTATTATTAGCATTATTCTTCCGACGTCTGATTTCTTTTTAATTATAGGAAATGCGTTTTTCTAAGGTACATCAACTTTTCGGACTGACTGTATAGCCAATACATCCTTAATCAACGAAGACGTGCCATAAAACTGCAGGCGGAACGAGCCAGTAGTATAGGCGTATCGCGCGTCAGGCGCAGTAGTAGTATCGAACCCCGATTGATCGGACGGCCAGCCGGCTGTCTTTAACGAGCCCCATAAAAGCCCCGTGGACGGTTGATACGTCTCGGTGTCTCTTGTCCTTGGAACACGTAACGTAACGCTCACGAGGCCGTTCTGATCCACGCGTTGAAATTTCACCACGACGAGACAACAATATCATCTAACGAGCGCCTGCGTCTCGAACTTTTCGTCTGATTAACGCACGTAATTTCGCCCGGCCGATCTAAATGCGCATTAATTTGCATACCGAATCGCGGATTCCCGGTTCAATTCCCGGTCCTGTCCTCGCCTCGTGTTCACGATTTTTCCTGCTAGATGTTAAGGGGAGAACAGTCTTCCCTCGCTCTTTCTCATTTCGAAGATGGTCGAGTAGTTCGATAAACTCTCCCCTTTTTTCTCCGTTCAACGAACCGTACTTTCCCCCATTCTATCCCTAATTTTCTATCTACACGATTACTTATTTGCGACATGGAACGATTCGCAGACATTTGAATAGATGAAACTGCTTGTAACAACACACGTGACGATGGGAATCAACTTTTTGGCAGGCGAACACCGAGAGGTAAATAAGATTTATGCTAATAAGAGGACGGGCGAAATCGAGATGGAACAGTTGGCTGTTGTATATCGATGAGCTCGAAAGAAAAAGAGAAAATGCTAAGTGGAAAGAAGTAAGAAATACAGGAGGAGAGTATAACAGTAAAAGCTGAGAGAAAACGTAGAGTGGAAAGTTTTGTTTTTATACAACATTACACGAGACCAGAAAATATTTTTTTCAAAAAGATACGTTGCTGCAATAAATAAAGGAGTAAGGACAGTCCGAGCTAAGTGGTGTCGCTACGCTTTCTGTTCTTTTAGCATTTCAAACAGCTTTCAGTAGAATAGAAAGCATGAGAAAAGGAATAACACTAAATAATAAAGAATGTATTTATGTACTTAACTTATTCGGAGTCACGCGTTTGGCGATACAAATTTTTTATAAAACGAGTGCAAAGAGTCGATACGTATAAAAATTCAGGTAATTTTAATGGACGTAATATTAAATTTAATGGACAGAAAAGAGGCTGGGAAGTAGCTCGACTAGAGAAATTAACAGAGGGGAGGGTGAGAAACTAAATTGAAATTACTCAGGTAGGAGGAGCACGCGTCCGCGTTCTTATGTTTATTCGTCTCTGTTGAATTTCAAAAGGCCAAATAAGGTCGACGACAAAGGTAAGCAACGACAATACGAGGTACGGCGCGATGTCCCGTTGCCCGTTTCCCTTTTGTTTTTCGTCGCTTTTCAAACGGCCGGCTATTTGGAAAAGCGATGTTTGTCCCGGGCAAATGCGACCCGTAATAGCTTGCCGTCGCTAGGAAATTTGCGATATTAATCTGTGCGAACACGAATCGGATTTATGGCAGTCGGTTTAATTGCGAAAGAACGCTAATTAATAGCGTCTTCTCCGATTCAACGATTTATATTTTAACTATTTACTTAAAAATCAAAA
>NW_017143986.1:249899-253176 GCF_001652005.2 Ceratina calcarata
ATACTAAGTTTCAATCTTTCTAGTGTTAATAATCCTGTTTAGCAATTATCAATAATTATTAATACCTGCAAACAAAGTTTGCCTAATCGAAAAATCCTGTAAACGCTAATTAATCACTATAATAATTACAGTATTCAAAGTAACGACTTAATTAGAGGTAACTGCATCCCCTCGGGATGGTTACTTCCGCTCTATCGGTGCACACACATCCCCTGTTTATCCCGGTGAACGTTTCCTCGTAGTTGATGCAACAATATATGCAGTTAAATAAACTGTTACGGAACTAGTTCGTTCCCCTAACTGAAAACCTATTTCCTAGACTCCGACCTCCGCAGCTCTGGCTTCCTAATGTCTCATCTAAAATCTCTCGGTGTTTATTTGCGCCGACAGCTTATATATCACTATCAGCTTCCTCGGTGACTGATGAAACGTCCTCGGCTAGAAGCAAGCTTTCCTACGTCTCCTATCCGCGACCCCAATCTTCTCCAGTTCTCGAAATTGCTTCAAGTATCGCTTTAAATTTGAATTCACCAAATGAATATATGCAAATGAGTTTCAGTTTAACTCATATCTAAAAATCAGTTTTATTTCACATCTGGGAAGGGAGACGATAAATTGCAAGTGCAAAAGGAACCATATGTTCGCACGTACATTTTAGTACTTTAATTTATAAGAAAGTGCATTCATAACGCGAGGTAAAATATGTGCAATATTTTCTGCGAGCGCTGCGTATGATCGTAAATATTCAAGAAGCTCAGAGATAGCAGGTGTAAAAATCGAGAAATTAGGAAAACAAGGTAGAACATCGATGGGATACATTTTGCATCGGTTGTTGTTACTACTTTGCGCTTCTGCTAATACCATGCGGCGGGTAAAAGGGACGTTAACTCGCGGCAAAAGGGGGAAAAAAAATGGCTAGAGCAATTTGTTTCAGCGTAACGTGGCTTCACGCCCCGATGACCCAGTTCCTCGTAAATTTCCCGAACCCGCGTGGAATTCCGACCTCTACGAGAACAGAGACGCGGCAGCGGCGGCGTTAGCATGGTTGAACGCGAAAAATTTTTTTGTCTCCTTCCCGGCACAGATTGCCGCGGAGAAATTCTGAGGGAACGGATGGCAACGTCCTCGTATGAATTCAACGACTGTTTGTCCCGGGAAAATATGTACCCCGATTTTTCTGAATTCTTTAAGGCGCGCGAGGGTGGCAGTTTTTTTTCCCCTTCGAACTAGCGATGGTAATTTATAGAAACGTCGAAAGGAATTTCCTGATTCTAAACAATTTCGACTGATTAATCTTGAGATATTCTAGGAGGTAATTAAATTCCCTCTGGTCCCATCGGTGCCTAATTACCGGCGTAATTATAAATCGTCTCAGCGTAGAGTACTAAATATTTGAGTACTCGAGAAGTAATCCCATAGCAGTCTTAACGGTGTTTTCATCAACCGGAATTTTAATCGTTCCCGACTTGGTCGCAATAAAAACGCGATAACAATTAATTTCTCTCGAAGAAAAAGTGAACTCTTAAAACGACCGGCATTTACCGTTGCTACGAGGAGCACTTTTCACGCCCATTTCGTACCGCCGTTACTTATTCGCCCCGGACCCGCCCTCTAATTCATCCCTGACCGTATCACGCTGTGTTATTGAAACGTTCATATATTACAGCCCATAAAACCTCCTAATGCTTGGTTTTCTCAGCTCGCGACCAAGTAATAAACTCCGATATATTTTCTTTAAATTCATTCGTACTGCTAAATATCTGAAATCCTTTCGAGTACGTATGGAACATTTAACCATTTCGATCTCTTGACTTCTTCTCTGGCAATCAAAATTATTCATTTTCACGAAATCGGAAAATGCGTACGTTTTGTAATCGGGAAATTCTCATTTCTGGATTTCTTGTCTGGCAACAAAAATTATTAATTTTCACGAAATCGGAAAAATCGTACGCTTTGTAATCGAGAAATTTTCTTGCTGGACTTCTTGTTTTGGGCAATGAAAATTACGAATTTTCACGAAAATAATCGGAAAATACGTACGCTTTGTAATCAGGAAATTCTCTGGCTGTATTTCTTATCTCAGCCAATGAAAATTACTAATTTTCACGAAAATAATCGGGAAATGCCTCCGTTTTGTAATCAGGAAAATCTCTTGCCGGATTTCTTATCTCGGGCAATGAAAATGACTAATTTTCACGAAAATAATCGGGAAAAATCGTATAGTTTGTAATCGGGAAAATCGCAGCTTCATCGCGGCTATAAATACCTCCGCGACGGTACGCGTGATTGATGGCGAAGGAAGAAGATATATCCGACATATTTCGGGCGAAAAATCGTCACCTTGTTGTCAAACCCGTCGCCGTCGTTATTCTCTTTTCCCCGAGCCCAATGATTGATGAAAGCTCTAAACTACAGTTCGGAAAATCCTACTGGGTCGATCCGTTGCCTCCTCGCCAATAAGTCCAGTGAAATATCGATATTTTTCCATCGTCGCATTATCTCGCGGCGAAATAAATTAAAACCGAGATGCTGAATAAATTATGGCACCGTAGGAGATACGCCCTTCTATTAACGCCGGCCATTTTCTGATTTGTATTCGATTACATTTCGGTACGTTCCAACGAGATTGGCCCGATTAAATTAAATTCTAATCATTAAACTGATTTGATGCATTTATAGAAAATGGGCAACCGTAAAATTATAGGAAATGAACGATGAAAAAGACAAGGAATAATAATAATAGATTTAATCTAAATTTACGATTAACATAATCGTATTTCTTAACAGTTTCCAATAGCGAACTGCCTCTTTTTGGAATATCAGAGAGACACGTTGAAAATTGCGCATACTGGTAAAGAGCATTTACATATAAAGTGCGGTGTATGAGGAACGTAAAGAAGAATAAGAGCGGAAAGATGTAAATGAAGATGAACGCCGATAACGGAACAGGTAGTTGCGAGGACGGGGCGAAATGGGAATGATTTAAGAATGGGATTGTTTTTTGGACCTACTTACACGTTCAGGAATTAAACAGCTGTAAACTTTGGCCACTTTCAACCGAGGTTCGTGAGGTTTACTGTGCTCTTTCGAACATCGTAAAAGAACGCGATGAAGGTTTTAGTATAGTACGTGATACAAGATTTACTTTATAGCTGCTACGCCGGAGTGTAATATTAAGAAGTTAATAAGGAGATACCGAGCCAAGGAGTTATTCTCTGGTTTTACGAGCGTGTTGTTCACTGATTCTCTGTGTTTCACAGTTAAATACTATCGATCG
>NW_017143986.1:253738-254721 GCF_001652005.2 Ceratina calcarata
TGATTAAAATAAACTGCATTTGTCATAAACCTCGACTGAATATATTCCTGCATTTTTTCATTCGCCCCAGATATCCAAAAGGTGTTAATTTGATAACATCGCTCCTATCATATTTGTAACACTGACATTTTCTATAATATTACAATAGTTCATACAGTAATTAGTATAATAATAATTAATTTATATACAGAAGTCAATTATCATTTCAAATGAAGAGTCATCTGTTGATTAAAATAAACTGCATTTGTCATAAGCGTCGACTGAATATATTCCTGCATTTTTCCTCCGTCTCGAATTGAGATATCTCGAAAACAAGCAAAATGCGAATGAACCTGCAACGAGACTGGTTCATCTGCGACGTTATAAATCCCCGTCGATTCATTCATCAATCGAATGGTAGGACGTTCGATGGGAATTTGTCGCAATTTTATCACTGCTCCGTTAGAGAGGCTCGATCCGATTCCACGTGCCCCTCTGTTATGATAATGCACGGGATGTTAAGCGCGACGTCTGGGCCATCCATCAATCTTGATCCTCTGCGTGAAACGAGACTCTCTAACGAGGCGGCAACCCTCGGAAGTTCCCGTCGGATGTTCTCCGGCCTAGCACCCCCGGGTCAGAAAAAGCTCCCCAGTGTGTGAGTATCGGTACCTTTCTCCATCTGTGTACGTATCAATCAACGGGTCCGCACGATCGACTAACCGGCAGTTGTTCGACACGCGAAACAATTCCAATCTTACTTCAGGGGGTGCAACATATTGGACACCGATACGTGATTGATATCGCGAAACTCCAGTGGTACAACTCAATAAAGTATGTTGCAAACAAACCCTAACACTTAGCAAGGATTTATGTGATGTAATTATATCAGCTAAGAGATGTACATATGTGAGAGAGGGAATAATCAAATTTTATGTAATAAAAGTTATGAATTAATTATGAATTTATGTTAAACTCCTTGAATTTCGAGAAGACATGTAAGT
>NW_017143986.1:255818-257746 GCF_001652005.2 Ceratina calcarata
AACAAATTCAACATGCTAGCATTATTTAAGTATATAGCCTGCACATCCTTAAAGACGGATTTATAAACTATAGTCATTCATCGTACATTTTAACTGACAATTTGACCTACGAAATACCATTGCGCTTTTATTAATTTAATGTAAATCTTATTATATAAACAGCATGAATTATTCTGTCAATTACTAGTAAGATATTCTAAAAGCGTGAACATATTTGTAGTTGTTGAAACCGGTGCACCAATCCGGCTAATTCTAGGGGATCGGACAAAATCTACCCTCGACCGCAACTGCATTCTGATTCTCCTGTATAACCCAATTAATCCATTACCAGCCACGTGTTTATTACCCAGCAGTTCGCGATTAACGTTGGATCCTCGACTGGCATTGACCGAGAAATTAACGCTTCACACCATGGCCACTTAATTCTATTCTCTTTCCATTAATACAGAAAGAAGAATCGAGGATTAAAAATAAATTTCACATTTTATTATAATTTCCTAAATAAATGTATCGATGTAACCGCGGATCGAATTCGACCGACAACTGGAATTTCATTAAACGAGACGTGTGACGTCCTTGCCGGAACAATGGTCAACCATTCTTGCAGGATCTTACAATTAATCCTAGCAGTCCTAATTAACTGAGATTAAGAGAGTTTTAATGCTCGTACCCCCTCGGCGGCAAGATTAAGCTTCGAATCATGCGCTTCCGGTGGCGCACAATTTCCTCGTCAATTTAGTCGCGGCGCCTCGTAATTTGTAAAACTAAGTGCTCTTTTAAAGCTGAACGCGCATCGCTTCGTACCTGTTTGAAAACCGGATATGCCCGCGGGCGGACAAATATTCCGATCTCCACTGAAACGGTGAACGCAGTCTGTTTGAAACTAAAACCGTTTCGGTATTACATGTTATTGAAACTTTCATATTTGCATTTACTGTTTTCTTTTTAGTAGACCTAGTTACGGCTGTTTACAATTTTATTTCAATGCCATGAATAAAATTTGGTATATTGCAAAAATATGTAAAATAGAATTTCTGATAGGATGTAAAGAAGCGCAAGAATATTTGATTATTAGCAGCGATTTTATATCTCTGTCGTACATTTAAAAATTCATTGCAGAAATTATTCGACGAATCAAATTTTATTAATTAAATATCCTCCCACATAATAAAAGCATCACTGTATTTATGTTTTAAATATTTATACTTAAACAAATAATTCTGTTAATAATTTACATTGCAACATTGAGTCAGAAATTGTTTAAATTCCATCTGTAATAACCGTGTCAGTCCATTAAAGCCAGGGAGCAATAAATCAATATCGACGAGGAAAATGCAAATGAACAGGAAATAAAATTCACGGAATTCCTTTTAGCTACTACGGGAACCGTAAGCACGACCCGACGAACAATTGTACAAAGAATCTCGCGAGCGTACTTAAAAGCGACTCGAGGACGCGTCATTTATGGAAGAGAGCACTCGCGATGAGGAGAGCACGGAAGGAAGCTGGGCTCGCATCGAGTTCGATAATTCCATCCCTCCCATCGGACTGTAATTATTATTAAGTGTTTTATATGTACGCCTCGACGGTGCACGTTTCCCGAGGAGGTGGACGCGAGGATGGAAAACAAATCGAGTAGACGCAACCGGAGATAAATGATATCCGATCGCTGCCTTGCGTTTACAAGTGAGAAGTTAAGAAAATCATTAGATACGGATGTAACCTGCGTCGCTGGATTGATTTAAGGATGTACTGGCTATACAGTCAATCCGAAAAGTTTATGTATTTTAGTAAAACGCATTTGCTATGATTAAAAAGAAATCAGACATCGGAAGAACGATGCTAATAATAAATAGCTATGTGCTAAAAAGTATAGAAGGAAATATTCAATTAATTATCGACGCTGACTTTTTATATCGGAGTTGTAG
>NW_017143986.1:258170-260665 GCF_001652005.2 Ceratina calcarata
GGCAAAGACTGATAGGATGTAAAAAATATTGGATGTTATTTAAGAGATGTAGGAAGCGTAAAGGTAGTGAAAGGGTGAGTGGAGGAAGTGGAAGAGGGGGGAGTGAATAGAAAATATAAAACCAAGTCTATTTCTAGGCCGAAGAAATAAAGAGTTTATATATGCAAAATAGAATCTATCAGAATTTCATGTTCCATACTATAAATTGTGAGCTCTAATAGCTCTATAATAGTTCTAACTTCGAGGGTTAATTAAAATTGAAACTTGCATCGATTACCGACGAGGCGAACATGATAGATGATAGCCGATGATAAATTAATTCGCTCTCGAACGATCGCTTAGTTTTTTTCTACGACATGAACGTTGAAAGCGACTATTCTAAATTCTGGCCGTTCTCCAGAGATCTGGCAATCGACGAAGCTTGCAGCTTGTCGCGCCCGACAGTCCGGTTGAATAACAGAAAATCGTGTCAGACGTCGCAATAACGGAACCGTTTATGGCGAGTCAGTTTTTTTTTATTAATGCGGAATATTCACTTAAATGCGGTGCGCTTTATGAACCGCGAGCGACGCTGGCGCGATCCTCTCTATCGAACATCTTATTTTTAGATAGCAGGAACATCACACGGGAAATTTCTTAGATATTCTTAGCTGGAAATATTTAATTATACTTGAGAAATTCTTCACCTTCGACTGCGCGTAAGAAGTAATTTACGAAGCTCGATTAAATCCGTTCTAAAGGTTCTTTGATAGATCCGACGAAATACATACAATCGTTCTCTTATTACGTTCGTAATATCGTAGCAAATGAAAACGGAAGACATGATTCAATAAAAAAAAAAAAAAAAAATTTGTCGTACCGAATGAAATCCTATTATGTTGAATCGTTTAATCGATGGTGTATTTTATCACGGACCGTCTCCAGAAAGTAATTACGTCGGGACGAGCCGGATTTACTACCTCTCGAATTTTACCATCGATTTCAGCCAAACTTGGGGATCGAGCTGCTCGACCCTCGGGTTAACCCGTTTAACCCCGCCGCCCCCTCGAGCTGCGTCGAGCGATTCATCCACTTGTAATTTCATCCGTTGTAATATCAATTAACCCGCGTGCTGTAACTTTGCAACCCCCGCTTCTCCACCCCCCAAACCCCCTCTGAGGATTAAGCTCCCTCGGTTGTTCGCCCGCGAAGAAACTGCGATGAGTTTTGAATATTTCAACAGACAAATCGAGAGATCCGTAAGAGAAACTGGACCTCATTACTTTATAATAGAAGAAATATTATAATTTATTCAAACGATGTCTCTCGTTTCTCTCATGAATACTATTTTCGAGATTGTACTCCGTTTCGAACCACTGTTGCGCTGATAAATAATTTATGAAAAACTGTGTGGGAATTTATAGAGAGCAGTCGAAAGTCGAAAGGAGATTTTAATTCAGTTGGTTCATCGAATCGTTTGTAACACGAGCAGCTGCGGCCTACCTGTTGAACCGGCAAAATGCGAAACGTTCGAGGACTGCTCGAACGTGCCACGTTTCATGCGAATCCCAACGTGAATCGTCATGAAAAATCTGGTTCTTGGAAATGGTGCCAAGCAAAGAACTAGAATATAGTTTTAAGAATCTCTGTATCAATAATTTAATGTACGTTAAATTCTGATGAATAAATGAATGAAAATAATAATTGACCCAAATGATTAAATTCTGGACGCGGGAATCATCGCCCCTTTCTTTCAATGATTTAATATATGTATTAATGAATGTACTGACGAATTGAAAAATCAATTTTATTGGAACAGAAGTCAGCTTTTTGATTAATAAATTAATGAAAGCGAAACATTTAACGACGAAGAGGCATCAGAATTTCAGGCTAATGTTATAAACATAACACAAAATATAAAAAAGAAAGCAACAATTATATATGGTAGAAGTGTATTTTGTTAAACTTATACGATGAACATCCGCAGTCTATTAATCACTCTCTCGAGATTCTCGTCACCCAACAACTACCTAATTACCTGTATCAAGAGCGATAGTGCACCAAATTCGACAATTACCTTTAACCTACTATCATCAAAGCCTGAATCGCCCTATCACCGTTTCCCTAATCACACCTCAGCAGAATGTAACACCCGAAGGCCTGATCAACTTCACTACAGTGAATCGATCATCATAGAACGTCGACGACAGAGACAAGCAGCAGTCCCCATGGAATGAATTCGATCCACTGTTATCGAAACGTAGCACTCCTCCACGTTGCCGCGAGCGAACCTTCGCACGACCATAAATTCTAGTTAACACGTTATAGTATATATTAGATCTACCGGAAAATTCTGTCCGTTTCTTTCACAACAAATTTGACACGTAAGCACATGTTTATTAAGCGCATGTGTGCCTCTCTATTTTTAACACTTAATCTATACATACTCACGTAGCAAATTAACTAAAACAAAGTTGATTCACGTTAGTCTTATGTGTGAAGCCATAGTGTACTCA
>NW_017143986.1:262652-266929 GCF_001652005.2 Ceratina calcarata
CCTGTAGACCTAATATTATGTTATACGCTCATTATACACAATGAGAGCAGGGGAAAAACGGTCAATCTTCGATGTAACATAATTCCAAATTGGACAATACGTCTCCCTAGACTTTGGTAGCTGTGTTGGAACCTTCGAGCAGTTTTATTTCCGTGTCGCGACTAAAAGGAAGCGCCGTCGTTCCCCACGAAGACACCTAGTTTTCCTCTCCATCGACTCGTTGTCGGTGGCAAAGGTACCGACTCTGTTCCTCTTTTATAAAGATCAACCGGCGTCAAAGGGCGTCCGGTGATAGCGAGAAAGGTAGCCGTGCTCAAAGGGAGAAGCGTGCAACGTTCAACCCTCGTGTGTGGAACAAATCAGAACGCGCGTCCGCTAACAGGGATCAGACCGCGTACAGAATCCATCCTATACACTTCGTAATTGCAAACCGCTTGTGTACAGAATTTTCTATCGATTTTAAAACGCCTTTCTCGTCGGACTTGTTCATTTAATAAATATACACACACACTTTTTATTTAAATTATTATTTAACACAGACGGAAAATAATATGTTAAATATTTAATTAAAATTTCTGTAGGACGAGTCTGTATAATTTTCAGAGAACTGACCTGGGAGGGCAGGGGCGTCGCTGGATCGTCACCGAGCTTCGACTCCGTGGTTCCTGGCGAGGATTACCGGCCGACAAAGTACGCGAGCATCGTCGGACAATCAAGAGAGCGGGCACTGTATTATTTGCACAACACGACCAGACGCGCGGTGTTCGTGGCCGAGCTGATCTTGTCCTCGCATTAATATCAGGAGGTCGAGTCTTCGACACGGATAATTCCCGCGGGACTTTCGGGGCAGCGTCCACTCGCGTCGCACGGAACATGATCGTGACGCGAATGGCAATCCCGGCCGAGGCGATCGCGTTTCGAATTCATCGTGGGTCACGCGTGGGAGTAGTCCCGCTGATTGTCAACGATGATTCTTGCATTAATTACGTTTCAAGTAATTAGAATCCTATTTCATACTCCAGTGTATATCAAAAATTAAGATCCTATTTCATACTCCAGTGTATATGAAAAATTAAGATCCTCTTTCAATAAATAATAACTACTTCAAAAATTACAGGTTTGTTTCTTCTTTCCTTAAATCCTTTCTTTCGATTACCTTTTATCGATCAATTCTGATGTAGGACGTCGTCTTGAGGAACGATTTTAAATTTCTAGTCAGTCAATATGAATCTCGTCCAAGTCGGTGGATGCAATTATCGCGGCGCTACGATAATTTCCTTGTTTCGAAGCGTTCGCCTCTCCTGCGAACTTTCTTATCGTATCTTTAAACGATTTTCCCCTCCGATCGGTCAAGCGTCAGCTTGTCTCAGCATTGTTCATTAAGTCCAATCGTTTCTGCAATTATTCCCGTTCGGCACCGACGGCTCCGTGAGAAAATGTTCGACGCGGTATGCAACTCGTCTGTGTCAGAATTTCAGAGTTCGAAAACAGACCCGGGGCCACTCGCTCGGGTTAAATCTGTCTGAATGGAGTTAAACGGTACAAAGACCGCGTTTGAATCCTGTTCGCGACTGTTCCTTAATTGTCTCTCCCCGTGCGCGGATATTATCAGTAAATGGAGCATCCGTGAGACCTCCTATTAAATCCCGTGACAATTCGTTTAACGTCACTCTTGCTCTCGTTTGATCTTTAGACGAAGTAAGTCG
The DNA here is from genome assembly GCF_001652005.2 of Ceratina calcarata. NCBI lineage: Eukaryota > Metazoa > Arthropoda > Insecta > Hymenoptera > Apidae > Ceratina > Ceratina calcarata. Next base: position 264,359 of record NW_017143986.1, read on the forward strand.
ATTTTTAACACAGAAATTGTGGTTTCGTTCTAATTATTAATTTCTGAAATTAATCTTGGAACGAGATTCGCCTCGTAAATACGTCCAGGTGTTCGCATCTGTCGACGATGACGTAACTTATTACGTCTCGTGAACAACGTTTGTATCTCGCTATTCCGTTTCGTTCATATTCGCATGATTCTATACGACGCTGGCACGTGAAATGTCACGCTGTTCGCCACGTAATTAATTAATTCTCCTCGGAAACTGTCTCGAGCGCGAAGCTTTTCTCTACGGGACGAATTTACCGGTCAAAGGAAACTTTTCGACGGTACTTTCGTTCGATTCATCTTCGGGAGTCGTGGTGGCCTTTTACAAAAGAGCGAACGTTCCCTTTGCGGGAATTTCAGGATCGTTGAAAAATTACTCACGTGCGTCTCCTTGGTTTGCGATCGCACCCACGTAAATACGACCATAGAATTCGCTAGCTTTCAAAAGCGCGACGTACCACAGCCACGAGATCAATTCTTCTGATTGAAAAACGTGAACTCGTTCGGTTCACCGCGACTGCTCTTCGAAGATGAAGAGACTCGAAGATGGAAAAGGCGACAGAGTCCAGGCGAAAGTGTTTACGATCGGGTCTCGAACCGCGCGGCGCGTACGAGTCGACGATCACGTGGACCGCGGAACAACTGATTTGTACGGGAATCGCGTAAACGCATCGATCGCCGGCGACGAGGTCCTCGTCGACGATAGGAAACGGTGGCGTTATGGGTTGTAAGAAGAGTAAAGAGGCGACGACGCCAGCAGTTTTGGACCACGCAGACACGACGGCGAAGGCCAGACTGCACCACCCTTGCCGCGTCTCTCACGGAATCGATACGTCAATCGTCCCTCTGGACGGGACGAGAAAAGCACCGGGCACACACAGCCACCGAGGCAAAGAGGCGCGGGGATAAGATGGGCAGAGGGTAGAAGAAAGAATTGGAGGGGGCAGAGCTCGTGATACACATTAAGCTCGGTCCGTTCCCCGCTACCGTCGGGACCGCGAAAATTCACGTCAAGGACGCACGCCTCGGAATCCGTTCACCTATCAAAGAAATAGCAACCCTGTTTCTATCCGTCCTCTCCCGCGTTCATCTCCATCGTCAAATCCAAAACTTTCAATACGTATCTGATCAAAATCACATTTCACACGACAGCCACAAAAATTATTACCTCCGCCTAACAAAATAATTCATAGAATTAACTATTTTTTCCTATTTTTATTAATTATATTTAAAATCTTAGTTTAATAGATATTAGAAATTGATTATTATTATGAAGAATAATATGCGTACGTACATCAATTTCTAATATATGAAAAGGTTTAAGGCATGGCGGTTTGGCAAGTTTCAAGTTGCTCGAACCTCAAGACGGCTTCTGGGTGTTGCCTAAATCCCAGAGTAGTTTGTACAGCACGTAGAACAGCTCGTGGCAGATCCTGCGGTTGTCGAAGCACGACCGTGCGGAAGTACTCGAACAATAAATATATTTATAATCAACGATTCTTATAAAAAATTGAAAAATTCTATGCCAACTATCGAACTGAGATGAACATAATTTTGTATATACTTAAAATGATGATCGAGGACTCGTTTTAATAGCGAGCGGGCTGACACGGCCCGCAATAATTACCTTCCGGAAACTATTCTAACTAAATGTAAACGATGCGAAGATAAAAGAACGAGGGCACTTCGTCGTCGTCGTGCAAACAGGGGGAGGAGAGGAGAAGAAGAGAAGATGTCAGTCACACACAGTAACGTTCATTAAAACTTTAGCTTCCCGTGCTTCGGTGACAACAGAGGGCAAACGGAAGCAAGTTTCGACATCGGAATACGCCCGGGCTTAATCAACAATTGGCGTGGTAATTAAAACGGGGAAGCTAAGCGGTTGCCAGTTCGCTCGCGTACGCTTGCTTTGTGCAAATTAGCCGCGAACGTTCTCCGATCGTCGACTCTCCGGCTGGTTGGCCAGATTTTTCGCTCGGTTCCAGCGGCTTGTCAAACGATTATTAGCATTTCAAATCGCCTCCTCCGCTCTTAACTCATCCTCTCCACCCCCGCACGTCACCCGCTAGAATCGAAGTACTCATTGAAAGTAAATCGAGTGCAATGCATAATCGGTTAATTGCACTATGAATCGTTAAACCATATCTGACGTGACAGAACTTTCGTACGTACAAGAATATAGCAGGCTTGTTCAAGGGAGACCACGAGAGTCACATAGTCGACACGCACGTGTTGGCTTCAAAAGCCGCCTTGTAACTTGTAACTATAACTTCGCCTGTGGTGGACCAAGCGAGACGGTTCCAGTAACGAACGGATGCACGTTCTACAGCTAGTAACAATGAAATTGACCCAGCTGTGTGCATGTGTTAGTCTCCCTTAGGGGACAAAATTTAAAACAAACAATAAGTCTACGTCTTATTTTTTTTATGCTCAATCTCGAATTGATATTGTTGGATTTTAATTATTATAATAGATTTATTTATTTTAATTATTATATTAGATTTTATTATAATAGATAATAATAATTATTTCGTCAAAATAA
>NW_017143986.1:267899-268461 GCF_001652005.2 Ceratina calcarata
AAAGGGAAAAACAATTTGGGATCGGTTTACGCGACTGGCGGCGAGGCAATTTCCGAGGAAAAGGCCGAAACAAAAAGGAGGTTAACCATCGGATCGATTCCAATTTCCCCGCATCTTCGCTTGCGTGAAACGTCTCTACGTGGGTATTTACGAACAAAGAGCTCGAATGCGCGGAGAACGCGTCGAAGACGATCACGTATAAATATCCCATTTTTAATAAAGAGAGGGTTAGTCGAAGCAGCAAAATCGATAACCCGCGTACACGTACATATATACATGCTACACGGTTGCACACGGCCCAAGTTTTATCTACGCGAAACAACAGAGTGATAAAGACCTCTGCTCGAATTACGCGAATAAACTTCCACGAGAATCTGTAGAATGAAAAAAAGTACTGAAAAATAAATCGTAATCGTTAGAACTGATAAATCGCCAACAGCATCCGAGTACGAGAAACGTACAATCAAAGATATATTGGCTGTACAGTCAATCCGAAAAATGTACCTTAGAAAAATCCCTATAATTAAATCTTTGGGTTATTCCTGATTACCATAAGAGTGCA
>NW_017143986.1:269765-272687 GCF_001652005.2 Ceratina calcarata
GAGAGGCACACTTGGAACGTTAAGAGTTAATAGTAATAAAAATCTATAATAACAAATTCGAAATTCTAGCGTCGTTTAAGTATTATAAATCCTTAACCAGGAAATATACGCGATAAATTAGGGAACAATGGGTGAATCCTTTTCTGGAGAAACTTTAAGCTGATAAGTAGTTCGGAGTGAAACTGTTAATGGAGGAGGCTCGTTAAAAAGACGGTGCTAAACTCGGTACATCTTCTTGGCCCGTTGCCTTAACGATTTTAAAGCGGAATTTTCGAGAACCGCTCCTCGCTTTGCACGCATCCCTGTCATCGACGTTCTCGATGACTACTCTCCAAGATACTCGACTCGAGAGAGCCGAACGCGTATACGACTGCAGCGTGCATGTGCACGCATACCTACGACTCCTTATTGAGTCCGGGCATCGATTAAACCGAGCCTCTGCGGACGCGCCAACTATTCCCGATAATTCTGATTCACGCGGAGAACCGTTCCTCTCCTCTCGTCGAACCTTTTCCCTCGACAATCGCGTTAATTAGACGGGACACTCGAACGGGAGTCAGTCGAATTTGTAAATTAATCAGAATTCTCGCGTAATACAAGCCTATCGGTTTCATTTTATTATACGCTAGTAACAACGAAATTGAGCCAGCTACATATGTGCACGTGTTAGTTTCCCTAGGGGGACAAAATTCAAAATGAGTAATAAGTCAACATGTTATTTTTTCCAATACTCGATCTGGCATTAATACTGTTAGATGCAAAATACTGTTAAAAAAACTACGCTCATCACCACCACGTGTATTAAAATTTTTTTACTTTGACGCGTTAAAATTATGTTAAAATCTAACAGAATCAATACCAGACCGAGCATTAAAAATATAAGAGGAAGACTTATTTACTCGAAGCGTTCAATCAAAATCAATATTTAATGACACTTGTTTTGACACGTGTTTCAATTTTTAAGTCGACATAATTATTAAGGTTCATAACTATTTTTCTAATTTCATTCGCTGATCGGAATTGTTTTATTTCAATTGAATATCAGAAGCAGAAATCGAGTTAAAGATAAACGATATACAGGGTGTTTGCGAAATCGTGGTACAACCATCAAGGGGATGATTCCTCACATAAAATCTAGTCGAAAACAAGGAATATAATTTTTTCTTGGTGTCATTTTCGATTGCTATTGATTGATCTAATTAATTTAGAGGACCGAAGTCTAATGGAGGTTGGCTACTGGAATGAATATGATAAAATCGTAAAAGAATTTTAATGTAGGTGCTGGTAATGTGCATACGTTAATATTATTTTTATTTTGACGAGTCAAAATTATGTTAAAATCTAACAATATCAATACGAGATCGAGCATAGAAAAAATAAGATGACTTATTACTCGTTTTGAATTTCGTCCCTCTAAGGGAGACTAACACACAGCTCAGTTTCACTTCATTACTAGCTGTACGAATCGAGTCATGTTTTATACAGAAACCAGGTCAATAACAAACAAGAGATTGAATGAACGAAAATGAATTACGGCACGGAAATTAGTATGACAATATCTCTGTTCCTCGGAGCAGATCGAATCGACACCGTTTATCGCTAGCTGAATACAAAGAACGAAGATGCACGCCACGATTCTGTCCCCTTACCAACCAGTTCCAATACGAGAGCACGGCCAGAAGAGTATAACAAGGAATCGAGGGAAGTTCTCTACAGAGAACCATACAAAAGGTGTCTTTGCTCGTTGCAAGGAGCCGTGAATCCGTTGAATAGCGGTGACGTCGCACGCCGGCCACAGGGACTTCCCTTTGACAAGAAAACAATATAAAGAAGTCCTCGGATAATGGTATCGCAGATGTTAAACGCGAATCGATTCTCTGCAGCCGTGCATTTCCGTAATACCGTCGCGTTCGATCTGATAACATTAAAGATAGTGTTAACCGTACACGGTGATAAACCAGATGGAAACTAGACGTTGATTTTAATCTAGATTCCTACGTGTTACCTGCCCCGGTTATTAGCAAGTTATTTAATTATCCCGTGGCGTGAAGCGGTAACATTCACGAGTTAAGTTCGTAACGATAGAAGAAACTTTGCAGGTACTCAAAAACTTCTGCAGGATTTTACGCTGACGTACGAATTCGATCTAGTGGAATTGAAGCGCGAGTTCGAACCACGCCATATAAATACAATATTCCGGTATGTATAAACTAGCTCCGGTGCATCGCGATCGCTAGTAACGTCAGCCGTGTTCGCCGAAAACTCTCGGTCGATATATATATATATATATAAAATAACGAAGCGATAGAACTGCCCGGTGAAAACGAACGGATATTCTGTTCGTGATTTATCGCCGGTCGTGTTATTCGTACGTTATTCGGGACAAGGCCCGGGAAACTGTCCCTCTTTGTTTCGCTATTTTGTTGTATCGAATACGAACCCCCGGACACAGCCATCGACGTGACGACAGCGGTCACTGGTAATAAAGTTGCCGCTACTATGGAAACGCAGCGCTTAAGAGCAACGGGATGGAACTGAACCCCGGATATTTCTTCCGCTTCCCAGATTTCCGGCTGATTTATACATATAATTTCACCCCGCCCAGACGTCCTGCGACTCGTTGATAAAAACAGAGAGCAGCGTTCTACTCGTGATGGCCAACCGGGGATATCGTCCGCGACAGAGAAGTTTCCGTGAAACTTTGCCACCGTGTTTGACTTATACAAGGATAGACCGACACCGACCAAACTGTACCAATAAAAGTTTCACGCAAGAAACGAACCGTCTATTTACCAGCGCTGGCTGTTATTCAAAGAAATTTGTTGAAAAATAAAATACTGTCTTATCCTTTTAAGGATGTATTGGCTATACAGTTAATCCCAAAAGTTTATGCACGTTAGAAATGCATTTTTTAAAAAGAAA
>NW_017143986.1:272708-291332 GCF_001652005.2 Ceratina calcarata
TTCCGCCAGCGTCAATAATTAATTGAATATTTCCTTCTATACTTTTTAGCACATAGCTATTTATTATTAGCATTATTCTTCCGACGTCTGATTTCTTTTTAATTATAAGAAATGCGTTTTTCTAAGGTACATAAACTTTTGGGATTGACTGTATAGCCAATACATCCTTAAGCGCAGAGGAAGAGAAACCTGTGACGACCGATTTGACTGTAAAGTTCGCCAGTGTATGAGAACGATTGTCGTCGAGGAACAATTTAAGTTGGACAATCAATCATTGATTGCATCTCTTCTGTTGGCGCGTTAAAACGCGCCAGATCGACTGTAAACTCATCATTCACGTTACGGTCAATCGATTCAGTCGATGTCAACCGCAATTTCGCATTGAAAAATGTCGAATCTACGCTGGACACGTTTCGTACGAACGGTCCGATTGAATCGTACGAAATTAGGTTTCCCTTTTATAAAAGTACGAATCTATTAACTGAAACGTTGTATCTGAGAAATATCGTGCTCGATCGATTCTTATGATTAAATTAAACGACGGGGTCAAGGTTTCATGGAATTCGGGGAGAAAGCGTGAAAATATCAAATGGTCAAATGGTGAGAGGACGATCGAGTCGACGCGCGACGTGTTTGAAAGCTGACTCATTCGGTGAACGAGTAAAGTGCAGTGTAAGTAGAATAGGAGCGTCTCTCGTCAGCCACGAGCAGACGATTACTCCGCATACTTGACCGCCTAATTGCATCTCGTCCACTTTTTAATGGTCCCGCTTGTCCATTAATTCCCAATGACTTCGTTCACAGAATTTGTTACAAACGATCGTAATTGTCTGAAGAAAAAACTGCCAAATGACTCGACCGAATTTTTAATAGATCGTTCATTATTCGCCAAGAATCCGTTTCACACTTAAAAGCACGCGTTCGTGCGGAGTTTTCAATTCTAAACAGACAGTCTTCGGTGAAATCGAAACGGTTCGATGGTTGCACACGAAATTCGAAGATTCGAACGTAGGAAGAAGACTGGGCGAGTTTCGTACAATGGGCGACTATGATGTAACGCGGCGCTAACACAGGCAACCGGTTTGGATGCATCTCGGCTACGTAGTAATGGATTTCACGATTTATGAGCTGGCTTTCTCCGAAATTACTGACGTGTACGATCCCGCTTGCTGCTGCTGTTGCACGCCCGCGAAATTTTGCAAGGTACATGCAGAATCCAGAGAACTCCGCGATAATCCGTATTATTTGTTTCCCGAAGGAAAACCGTCTAATCTCCCTTCGTTAAATTATTAAATACGATTAAATTCACGAAACGACGCGAGTCGAAAAAATGATCCTCGTAACTTATCCAGCCAGAAACTTACACGAATTATAAATCTGAATGTCGTTTGAAACCAAGGCCAGGATATCGTATCCAATCCATTTCAATTAAGAATCCGATCGGAAACTGTTACATCGAGGTTGATACTTTAAAGGGCACAAAGGGAACAATTTCTCCCTCTCTGTTTCCATTCGTTATATCCAATTTTCAATCGACCCTTTTAATATTCCGGCGATGCTCCGCAAACTTTCGAGCTCCATCGGAGTTGTTCAAGTTCCGCGATCAAATACCTGTGGGCTCACCGTTCAGCATTCTTCTCCTCAATATCAGAAATTCACAATAGAAATCCCGTTTTCTATACCGATTTAACGACCGACTGATACCAGGTTCGATTGTTCGCTCGCAAACATTCGTCCACGCTTTAAGATAAGTACTGTACACTGGTTATAAATCTTACGGTCTATTGCAAAAAGAGAGATACTATCTACCTTAATTCTTCTTTTCCTTAACTTTTTAGGCACGACTGAATTTTGCGCGGAGCTGTTTCTCTGTAGTTCAACGCGAATTACATATAAATGATACGACACTGCAATGTGTGATAATGCTGTTCTTTACACGAGTACATTGGAATTAAGTGTTTGATGATTAAATTATAATTTTTCTTAAATATATGATACACGCATTTTAACTTTAACAATTTATTCTAATAATTAACACGTTTCGTGAACAGCCGTGTTTGCCCGACTTGTTCTCCAGGCCATTTTATGTTTCAGCGCATTAAATAATTATTTTTGCATGTACCATTTATGGTACACGTGGCCTGAAGGTCAAGTTTAAAATGTTACACGTGGCACGGAACGTGTTAATAATATAATTCAATATGGTACGTCTTAAAACACAGTACAACACAAAGATCCGCGAAAGCCACTATAGCGGCTCGTCGTACAGAGAGATGACATCCGCGAAAGCCACTATAGTGGCTCGTCGTTCAGAAAAATGAAATCCGCGAAAGCCACTATAGTGGCGCGTCGTACAGAAAGATCACATCCGCCAAAGCCACTATAGTGGCGCATAGTGCCTAAGAAGTTAAGGTAGTTATCACCTAAATGAACACTTTTCGAGATAATCACGAAACTTTCAACAAAATGAATTAAATTCATTTAAGTGATAATTACTTTAATTTGGAATAATCGTCGGATTATCTGCCGGACAATAAAAGCTGCGAAGTGTCCTAAGATTGATGAATGGAGATCGTCGCACGTCACAGGTACGCGTAAGTCAGGGATGACGCGACGCGTTTCGAAGCGTGTTTGCTCGGATCCGGAACGGAAGGCACCGCGCGGGTGAAACGATAATGACATTCTGCGCCGCATGCTCGGTGTGCTTTCTAATTAAATGAATACCGGCTTAACCCCGGCTTGACGAGTAACGATAAGCCGGGTCTTATCTCTCCCTGCCTCACCGAATTAATTAGCGATTATCCTGACCTGGTGCACTCGTTTTATTCACTTTCGAAATGTAACACATCCACAAAAGAATTACGGTCACCAATAATAATAATCAGAAAATGACTGAATAATTGCATAAGAGAATAAGAGTACTTCTCGATTCTAAAGAGATCCAAAATTCAATCCGAAAATAAATGACAAACGATTTTTTGATCGAATGCTGGCTAGAAGTGGTAAATTTGCTGACGTAGTCAAGTGCATTGCGAAGTTACTTTAATATTTACACAACAAAGTGATCGATTTTGTGCATCGTACGAAACATCCACTGGTGTGCTGTGCGTTTTTATCACAAAACTCACGTACTTACAGAATGGAAACATTTGAAGAACCGCATTTCGTGGTTGGTCCCTGAAATTCATCAAAATTCAGACTCGTTACCACTACTATCTGTCTTTATACACCGTGAAACCCGAATTATTAACGAGAACTACGATGAGGATCGTAGATAAAAAAGTGATCACTTCGAATCGGTTTGATGAGATAAATTAGAAATGTCACGTTGGAAAGGAAGGATTTCTTTCTCGAAACCGCATGAATATGAACGACGGTTATTAGCATAATTTAACTTCCTTCAGAATAATATTAGCTACTTTGCATCCGGAATAGCCGAAAGGAAAACAATTCTATTCATCGAGAATGAATAATAATCGCGTATTAACATTTAGAACTTAGCGCACAGACTTAGCTACGTTTCATTCAATATCATAATAATCAAAGAGCCACAGAATTTGTGCAATATTAATTAATATCAAAATACGCCTCACTGCAAAAAGTATTTTATCTCTACTCATAAATCTTTATTATTTGTGCATTTGCCTAAAAGTAGTCAAAACGACTTCCTTGGGCAATTTAGTGTTAATCCTAAACAATATGTACACTGATGTGTAGATTACAAAACTGATTTACATGTTCACTGAGCATAATAGTGGTAATAATACTTTAACTACTCTTTGCGTGGGAAACGCTTTTGCTTCAGTTAGTTTAATGAGTAACGATCGAATTTACAACAACGTTTATGTATGTAGTAGCTTCCTACGACGTTTACTGTTTGCACATAGTTAGCGGTGACGTTAACTGCCACTATGATATATGCACCGACACGAACGAGTGAAAATATGATCGTAAAATTTTTACGATTGACAAATGAACACGTGTTTCAAGATTCCATTTGAAATTCTCTTGATCGATCGATCAACGATTTAACTCGTTCACACAGGATCATGAACAATGTCGTGTCATTCTGCTGGACGTTGTATCGATTTTATTAGTTTAATTTATTTTTAATACTCCACAGCGGTACCAAATGTCAATCGATACGTGGCGTTCTAAAAAAAGGAGAGGCGAGAGGGAAAACTAAATGCGGAGAGATAATTTTATCGGAATATCAAGGGCAGCTGATTGTATCGAATGCCATCTGGTCACCGTCGTTTTTCATTTCGCACCCACGCGCGAAATTATTTCATTACCCTGACTCGGTTCAGGGAACTAGCGAGTCGTAAACCGAATTTAAAGACGATCGGTTCACCGGAACATCATTCAAGTGATGATATAAATGGAGACAGAGATTATATGAAATTATCATACTAATTCACATCAACGTTATTATAACATATATTGTATTTTTAATACACGCGGTATATCAGCAATGATTTAATACGAATACTTTTTATTATCGAAAGATATGGTTCGTGAAATTTTATTCTTGCCTCCAGGATTAATCACGTTTTCGCCGATATTTTCTGATGAAAATGCATTCAAATGAATTGATTTATTTAAAGCTCGCAGCTCGTGGAAATGCAACATTTGATTAACCACGCGAAGAACGTCCCGAACCTAATTGTATATTTGATTTATTATTTCGATTCCGTTTTCATACTTGAAATAGCGGAATAGAACTTAAATACAGAATTCATACGAGACTTATTCAATCGATCATTAAGAAGTCTAATAAATATTGTAATTTCGTAACCGATTACGAAATTACTGAATGAACGACGGAATAATTAATTTTTAATTGGATCGAGAGGTTCCGTTGGTGATCGATCTCAATTATAATTAACCAACGCTTGTCCTTTCGAGCAGAGGGCCACCCTAAACCACCCGACCTCCAGACAGGTATCCTGAACCGAGCTAAAATACGAACATCCGCAACCCTTGCATTCCATAATCAATACTTTCATTCTCTAAAAACGGCCCGCTTGCGTGGCTGCCGACGGAAAAAGCCCCGGCCGTACTTGTCGCATCGCTAATGAAACGCTCAAGATGTTGCCTGCTCGGGGTTTGTTACGTCGCTTAAAAAACCGGGTCTATCGAAAGATCCTGTATCCGTTTTATTAATCACTCACCGTAGAAAATTACAACAGATTCAAGGGATCGTATAAAAAACGTATTTACGTGCAACCGAGAATAATTAACCCTTTGTACTCGGCACGAAAACTAATTGCAAACTGTAATATTTAACAGATATTTAATTCAATATTTAATTCAATAAAATTTAATATTTTAAGTATATATAATAATATATAATAATAAAAGTAATATTTAATTCAATAAAATTTAATATTTTAAGTATATATAATAATATATAATAATAAAAGTAATATTTAATTCAATAAAATTTAATATTTTAAGTATATATAATAATATATAATAATAAAAGTAATATTTAATTCAATAAAATTTAATATTTTAAGTATATATAATAATATATAATAATAAAAGTAATATTTAATTCAATAAAATTTAATATTTTAAGTATATATAATAATATATAATAATAAAAGTAATATTTAATTCAATAAAATTTAATATTTTAAGTATATATAATAATATATAATAATAAAAGTAATATTTAATTCAATAAAATTTAATATTTTAAGTATATATAATAATATATAATAATAAAAGTAATATTTAATTCAATAAAATTTAATATTTTAAGTATATATAATAATATATAATAATAAAAGTAATATTTAATTCAATAAAATTTAATATTTTAAGTATATATAATAATATATAATAATAAAAGTAATATTTAATTCAATAAAATTTAATATTTTAAGTATATATAATAATATATAATAATAAAAGTAATATTTAATTCAATAAAATTTAATATTTTAAGTATATATAATAATATATAATAATAAAAGTAATATTTAATTCAATAAAATTTAATATTTTAAGTATATATAATAATATATAATAATAAAAGTAATATTTAATTCAATAAAATTTAATATTTTAAGTATATATAATAATATATAATAATAAAAGTAATATTTAATTCAATAAAATTTAATATTTTAAGTATATATAATAATATATAATAATAAAAGTAATATTTAATTCAATAAAATTTAATATTTTAAGTATATATAATAATATATAATAATAAAAGTAATATTTAATTCAATAAAATTTAATATTTTAAGTATATATAATAATATATAATAATAAAAGTAATATTTAATTCAATAAAATTTAATATTTTAAGTATATATAATAATATATAATAATAAAAGTAATATTTAATTCAATAAAATTTAATATTTTAAGTATATATAATAATATATAATAATAAAAGTAATATTTAATTCAATAAAATTTAATATTTTAAGTATATATAATAATATATAATAATAAAAGTAATATTTAATTCAATAAAATTTAATATTTTAAGTATATATAATAATATATAATAATAAAAGTAATATTTAATTCAATAAAATTTAATATTTTAAGTATATATAATAATATATAATAATAAAAGTAATATTTAATTCAATAAAATTTAATATTTTAAGTATATATAATAATATATAATAATAAAAGTAATATTTAATTCAATAAAATTTAATATTTTAAGTATATATAATAATATATAATAATAAAAGTAATATTTAATTCAATAAAATTTAATATTTTAAGTATATATAATAATATATAATAATAAAAGTAATATTTAATTCAATAAAATTTAATATTTTAAGTATATATAATAATATATAATAATAAAAGTAATATTTAATTCAATAAAATTTAATATTTTAAGTATATATAATAATATATAATAATAAAAGTAATATTTAATTCAATAAAATTTAATATTTTAAGTATATATAATAATATATAATAATAAAAGTAATATTTTATTCAATAAAATTTAATATTTTAAGTATATATAATAATATATAATAATAAAAGTAATATTTAATTCAATAAAATTTAATATTTTAAGTATATATAATAATATATAATAATAAAAGTAATATTTAATTCAATAAAATTTAATATTTTAAGTATATATAATAATATATAATAATAAAAGTAATATTTAATTCAATAAAATTTAATATTTTAAGTATATATAATAATATATAATAATAAAAGTAATATTTAATTCAATAAAATTTAATATTTTAAGTATATATAATAATATATAATAATAAAAGTAATATTTAATTCAATAAAATTTAATATTTTAAGTATATATAATAATATATAATAATAAAAGTAATATTTAATTCAATAAAATTTAATATTTTAAGTATATATAATAATATATAATAATAAAAGTAATATTTAATTCAATAAAATTTAATATTTTAAGTATATATAATAATATATAATAATAAAAGTAATATTTAATTCAATAAAATTTAATATTTTAAGTATATATAATAATATATAATAATAAAAGTAATATTTAATTCAATAAAATTTAATATTTTAAGTATATATAATAATATATAATAATAAAAGTAATATTTAATTCAATAAAATTTAATATTTTAAGTATATATAATAATATATAATAATAAAAGTAATATTTAATTCAATAAAATTTAATATTTTAAGTATATATAATAATATATAATAATAAAAGTAATATTTAATTCAATAAAATTTAATATTTTAAGTATATATAATAATATATAATAATAAAAGTAATATTTAATTCAATAAAATTTAATATTTTAAGTATATATAATAATATATAATAATAAAAGTAATATTTAATTCAATAAAATTTAATATTTTAAGTATATATAATAATATATAATAATAAAAGTAATATTTAATTCAATAAAATTTAATATTTTAAGTATATATAATAATATATAATAATAAAAGTAATATTTAATTCAATAAAATTTAATATTTTAAGTATATATAATAATATATAATAATAAAAGTAATATTTAATTCAATAAAATTTAATATTTTAAGTATATATAATAATATATAATAATAAAAGTAATATTTAATTCAATAAAATTTAATATTTTAAGTATATATAATAATATATAATAATAAAAGTAATATTTAATTCAATAAAATTTAATATTTTAAGTATATATAATAATATATAATAATAAAAGTAATATTTAATTCAATAAAATTTAATATTTTAAGTATATATAATAATATATAATAATAAAAGTAATATTTAATTCAATAAAATTTAATATTTTAAGTATATATAATAATATATAATAATAAAAGTAATATTTAATTCAATAAAATTTAATATTTTAAGTATATATAATAATATATAATAATAAAAGTAATATTTAATTCAATAAAATTTAATATTTTAAGTATATATAATAATATATAATAATAAAAGTAATATTTAATTCAATAAAATTTAATATTTTAAGTATATATAATAATATATAATAATAAAAGTAATATTTAATTCAATAAAATTTAATATTTTAAGTATATATAATAATATATAATAATAAAAGTAATATTTAATTCAATAAAATTTAATATTTTAAGTATATATAATAATATATAATAATAAAAGTAATATTTAATTCAATAAAATTTAATATTTTAAGTATATATAATAATATATAATAATAAAAGTAATATTTAATTCAATAAAATTTAATATTTTAAGTATATATAATAATATATAATAATAAAAGTAATATTTAATTCAATAAAATTTAATATTTTAAGTATATATAATAATATATAATAATAAAAGTAATATTTAATTCAATAAAATTTAATATTTTAAGTATATATAATAATATATAATAATAAAAGTAATATTTAATTCAATAAAATTTAATATTTTAAGTATATATAATAATATATAATAATAAAAGTAATATTTAATTCAATAAAAATGAAAAAATTGATAAAATTTTATTATTTGTTCTTTTGGGTATAAAATGATTTGAAGTGCCCCTAATAGTTCTTCTCTAATATATCCGAAATCGTCTCGAGTTGCTGGTTCGCAAAAGGCCTCCAGTGCAAACGGTTAATTATAAACAAAAGTACAGCGTCGCTTTTACTGCAATTCTGAGATTCATGTAAATTGTTGAATTTTGCATTCATACGAGACTAACCCTTTAATGGAATCGCGTCGACCCGGACCGGTTGCCACGTGCGGTAATGAGATAGAGAATCCACTTTAGAGATACACGCGTGACTAAGGACCAGCTCGACCGTGGCTCGTAGCTTAAACCGCTAAACACTGGCTGTGTTCTTACGCGGGCTCGTATAAAAATACTCCTCTCGGGTCTTATCTGACGTTATTCCCGGGGCTGAAATGCACCCGACGTCTAGCCAAGGTCGCGAATAAGGCTATTCATCAAAATCAGATACAAGCACCGAGAAGCTCAGAAACTTGGTATCGCAACTACCAAATCGATGTGAACGCCATAACTCAAGAACGAGTACTTCGTCGAAGAACTTAAAACACAGAACTCGTCGAAGTTTCTCATAATGATAAAACATAATTGATACCAAGTGATTGTGTGCCATTTGTAACACTTAGCAACAACAATGGGAGAAGCTGGGATCATTTCGCGAAAGATCGTTTTCAACAAAAGAACGTTCCACCCTCAATACAGATCTGTCTGAATGAAACCCATTAGGGATCTTTCCAACCGTGGGGGCCAAGCTTCCTTTTCGTTTCCATTGGAAAGTCGGTCTCGAAATAGATTCATGAGGCTTAGTTAGTCGCTCGATTGGGCAACACTTAAACTTCCGACAAATCGATTTCAATTCCGCGGATATAGATCATTTTATATGTCCAATAATCAGATTAGGATGTCATTATTATGTGAACCATTTAAACGCAAAAGTGATGCGAATTAAATTGGATAATAATAAATGAATTAAAATTGCATTAAACGACTGATTAATTTTTTTATCAATTTATAAAAATAAAAATGTAATTTATTTCCCTGATACGAATTTAAGGAGCTATGGTTAAAGAACAATATCCCATTTAATGACTGCCGTTAATTGGCAGAATCGATTAGGCGCGAGAGAATCTATTAGCGTAGGTGACCGAGGCAAGTTGAATGGAGTTTCAGCGTTGAATGGAGTCGCGATTTGCTTGCGCTCCGCGGTCGCTGGGAAACGAGGAATCCCCAGGAAGGGAAACCGCAATCGATCACTGCAGAGTCTGAGGAATTCCCAAAATCTTGCCCTGGTTTCGTTCATGCCCGCCCCGTTAAAGTGTATAATAACGTCTCGCGTCGATCACGCTATTTTCTTCGGACCCTACGGTAACTCCGTTTCTTGCTGAATCCACGGTTTACTAAGAGAACCAAGTTCGTGCGTCCACTGATGTGCACCGCGGTGTCATTTTAAATTTGCTGACTCGGTACTCCGTGCGACCAAGAGAAAAATGTGAACGTCGGTCCGGAAGACTCGTCCTCGTTCCCCGCGTGGTAAATATTAACCCTTTCACTAAGAAAGGCCTAAATATACGTCCTGAAAAGTCCGTCGATATACAGGGTGTCTCAGCTAAAGGAGGCCACCTAAATATCTCCTTTATTTTTAATCGCACAAAAAATATTTAGATATATTATAATTATATATATATTATATTTATATATTAAAATAAAGGAGATATTTAGGTGGTCTCCTTTAGCTGAGACACCCTGTATACAAGAGACGTAAATATATGCTATCGTGCATATTAATGGATTATTCCGAAGTCGCGCCGCAGTGAAAGGGTTAATCAACATCCACTCTGATAAAACATTCATTTTTCGACGTGTAGAATTCTCTCTGTACAAAGTTTAAGAATGATACGTCTAATATTAGCATCGTCCGCGGTCAGATCACGGTTAATTGGTGGCTAATCGGAATCTGTTAATAAATTTCCCATGCCAGGGAAAGAGCATTAACGAAGATAACGAAATATCGATTCGCTCCATCGAGGATATTGGTTACCCGAAAAATCTATAGCACTGTCCCTTTGATTTTTAATTGACTAATTAAAAATGTTTGAACAGCGATCACCGAGCTATAAAGCGGGCTCGGTTACTAAGGGTAACAGCTAACAGCCATGAGTGGCGTGTACGAACAATCATTCGACTATGAAACTTAGATATTAAAATATCCTAGCATGGGATAATAATTCGGCTTGGGAAATATGAAGAACGATACACGTGTTCCTTTTTCCCTAACAACTTCATTAACAACTGTTTCATTAAAATCTTAATTAGATCTTACGTTACCTACCGTGTATACAATAAACGAGAAGGCACGAATATGAAACCTTTAAACATTATACGGTATATAATTTCATAGATTAAAAACTGATTTTCTACTTGAATTTCGAAATCAGTAGCAAAATACCAAAAATAATACCAAAAACACTAATTGACGAAATGAAACAGGTTAAAAATTGCATGAAATTTCGAAACGATTTGTCAAGAAAAACACTGATTAATTAAACGAGCTTCGACGATCTCCAACGTTAAAAAAAAACTAGCGTAACGCAGAGCTCGTGCGACGGGGTTCAATTAATTAACAGGTAAACGCGAAATTATTGCCGTACGCCAATTAATTAGGCCTAATAATTTACGCCCACGCGAACATCGCTTTAATCAGATTAAAAGCATCGAATGTCACGATGCACTTTGCAAACGTAATCCGCTAAGTAGCGAATTATACCGACGGGTAACGCGAAGTAACAGAAACATTGCACGCGCGCCGTTTCCTCCCGTTTCATTCGAGATTCTACAGTAGGGAATAAAATTATTCTGATTTCAGCGCCGATTGCACAAACTCAGTACCCCACATTCTATTTTTACCCTCGACGAATACTTATAATTCCTTGTAACTCCCTGTTTTCTCGAAATTATCTTTACACGCTTAGTACAGTCGTTTGATGCGATTTAAAAAGATTATTCAGTCTAAAATTCTTCCTCTTCATTTTTTATTCAATTGTAAATATGTAAGGAATAAAATTCGACCCCTCGAACAACAACTCTAAGCGGGGTCATCGGATCTATTCTCATTACGAGTACAGACAGCCCAGGGATGGTTCGATCACTTAAGGATATCGAATTTAGTTAGCTTCAACGTTAACACAGTGTGCTCTGTGTCCCATTGCTCGGCGAACGAAATAATTACAAGAGTGGAGGTTAATGGAATCGCACGATCAAACAACTATAGGTAGGGCGAATCGCGCCGTTCGGTGTAAAACACGGTCGTTCTCTGCTCGAGGCTATTGTTTTCGTTCGCGAGGTCCACGGACCGAGTCGATCGCTAAGATTTCATTATCCCGGTGACCGCGGCTGCAATTGAATCGCGTTTCCATCGAAATTCCACTCGTATTCAGCGACCGAAGCTACTTCTCGATCACCGAAACTGTATTGTAATTAAAACATGTACACCGATTAATTCAGGAACGAGTCTTTGAAATTCGCCAACTGAATTTCTCGCTGTTCTATTGAAACTCTTGTTACTAAATTAATTAGGTTTGTTTCTTCTCTCGACGAGAACGAAATAAATTATTCTTACACCATTTATGAGTATATACAATGCTTCGAAGAAAATTTGATTAAATACTTTTTATCAGGAATCGTTATGTATCAAGAATCTAAAACGAATATAAAACCCTAATGGCTCTCGCGATATTCGCTCGTCAGGTCTTTTAATCTCACGAATTGCAGTCGATGACGGAGAGGATAACGTCGATTCGCTTCTAAACGAGTTTTACACGTGTCACCACGTTTCTTCATTAACATCCACGCTAACGAGGCCTCTCGTCGTCAAGTGGGATTTAAAAAAAAAATTTCCGAGATTTTTTTTCTTATACTGTAAGAGAGACTAAAGTGACGACTAAAGACTCTCATTTTGCACATCTTTAAATTTTATTCAACGAAACATTAAAAGATACGAAATTAAAAGAAATAATTTGAAGTATCGATTGAAATTCGATAACTAAAATGAATTGATATTAATGCAGATTCTCGACGAGTACGAAGTTAAGAATTTATTGTAGCAGAAGTAAACATCGTTGACAGATGCATAGTTCGGCGAGTGTCAAATTATTTCACGAACTCTCCACGAATTCTCGATACGTTCGCGTAAGCTTTGTCGTTGACACTTCATTTTTGCCGTTAAGTCAACAAACAAGTTTTAATTAAACGCCCGTCCCGAACGAATGTTCCCACGTACGTAGAGTGGACCAAGTCCAACGAAACGAGTAAAACAATTCACTAACAGAATATCATTCACGCGAATATAATAGTTCATGAATCTTTATATGAATTACAATATTTGCATTTGATTTTTCAAATATTCTGACAGAAATGATTCTTTTTAAAAATAT
Source organism: Ceratina calcarata (assembly GCF_001652005.2). Taxonomy (NCBI): domain Eukaryota; kingdom Metazoa; phylum Arthropoda; class Insecta; order Hymenoptera; family Apidae; genus Ceratina; species Ceratina calcarata. The sequence continues at coordinate 286,147 of NW_017143986.1, forward strand.
TGGGCAGGCAACTAAATAATTTCAGAGTTTGTCGACAGACTTCTTATTTAAAATCAGCAATCGACCAACTCAATACATAGACTCTGATGTACTAACTGTTTATATTAGATCTACCGAAAACTTCTGCCCATTTCTTTCACAACAAATTTCGACACTTAAGCACATGTTTATTAAGCGCATGTGTGCCTCTCTATTTTTAACACTTAATCTATACATACTCACGTAGCAAATTAACTAAAACAAAGTTGATTCACGTTAGTCTTATGTATGAAGCCATAGTGTACCCATGGCTACTGATAAGCTTCATTTACGCCACTGTATTTTATACGAATTTCAACAAGGAACAAATGCTACAGAAACATGTAAAATTTTATTGAAAGTGTTTGGTGAAGGTACAGTTTCTGATAGGACATGCAGAAGATGGTTGAAAAAATTTTTTGAAGGGAAAAAAATTGAAAAATGAAGAAGATATGAAACAAGCACTAGTTGAATTTTTCGCATGAAAAGATAAAACATTTTTGAAAAATGGGATATACAAATTGCCCTCGCGCTGGCAAGAAATCATTAATAATAATGGCAATTATATTATTTAATAAAGTTTATTGATGGTAAGAAAAATTTGTATTTTGGTTTATTCCAAAAACAGACAGAATTTTCTGGTAGACCTAATAATAACTATAATAAGTATGTTACATTCTTGAATTGAATATAACAAACACTTTTATGAAATCGAACTCAACTGCATTTTTCATACAGTCCGATTGCTTTTACGAGTGATGGAAGAAACCTATTTGAAATGACACGATAGCCACGTAATCTCATTGAAACAGTTCGAAAGGTCGAACGTTGTGAAACAGTGAGACTGCAATGGTTTCAAAAGAAACAGAGAAAGAATACGGAAGCAAACATGAAAAAAGAGAGAGAGAGAGAGAGAGAGAGAGAGAGAGAGAGAGAAGGAGAGGAGGTTCGTATTTGCGGGACTGAGAAACAGTACGTTGTAGTCGAGAGAGAAATACGATTGGTGGGGATATTGATCTTCCTCTCAGGGTGATGCTGTGTTCAACGTCGTCTCCGGAACGACTTCGCGATTCTTCCTAAAACCGTGCTCCTTTGTCCTTTTCTACGAGACTCTGTTATCTCGTCCGCGTACTACCAACGCTACGGTCTGGGAAATTCTCCTACGGACGCCTGGTCATTCCCTAAATTCGACTGATCATCCTCCTTTAGCACGGAAGCTGGTCAGACCGGGTGCAGAACAAGGAGAAGATCGCCTCAGCAGAGTCGGATAATCCTACTGATCAATATTTCCTTTATAAGAGAATGCCACGTAAGGGATGCTACCCAGAGGGTCGTTCAAGTCTAGTTGATACGAGTTTATTACAATGCAGACTGCCGAGTCACGTATCGGGTGTTCTAACAACAATTGCCAAATATAATTGGCATTGAAAAATGACTCGCAAGCAAAGTGCGACATTCATCAGTCGTTAAATTTAATTGCTCATAGACATTAATTTTTATTCAAGACACTGATAGGAATTGCAGAGTGCGAATTCGGTTTAAAACGCTCGGCAATCATCGTGAATCATTTCTGACGATAAGTGGATACACAGAGCTTCGTTATTATTACTGCAAGTACTTGCCCGAGGAGTAAACACGGTCTCGTTACTTCGTAGACACGCGGCGTGTAACTGTGTAGGTTCGTGGAATGCTGTTAGCTCTACAACAGCAGCGTGTCAAGGATTTAAACCAGTGCTTCGGTTATTGCATTACGAGAAGATGGGTCTCGAGGGTGTATGACAAAGTGCGGAACCGTTTCGGGTTATGTACTCCGAAGGATCGCATAGATTTAAGGATTAGTTCCACTCCGGGTCGCGAAACTCGATCGAACGCAATATTTGTTCTAACGCTAATCAGGTCGCGTGTGATCAACCGTGTCTACATCGGTTTTGATAAACGCGTGTAAACTGTTTTGTCGTTTCATTAAAATTTCTCAGATATTCGCGAGAGACTTTATCATTAATTTGCAAGTTACTCCGAAAGCAGACTTTCAAGATAACTAGTGTTAATATAAAAAATCATCTACTCGAGTTGTAATATTTCTTGTAACAAAGATAAAGCGAAAATCGTATCAGGATTTTGATAGCGTCCCGATAAAAAAAAGTTCCTATTATAATTTTTGTGGGAACAAAATTCGACTGTAAGAAATTGTCGAAAACGACCCGGTGAACTCGTGGCATAAAAGTTTCCATCGAACCGTGGAACGCCAGGCGTCGCGACGCCTTCTCTCCGAACGCGGTCGCCCTGCAGTTTATGATGCATACCAATACCAATGGGCGCGCGATCGACGCGCACGTAAACGGCGGTAGCCAAGCTGTTCGCAAGGAGGAGAACGAAACTTTCCAGGACTACGTAAGAACCGTACGTGTCGATACGAGCGGCTATAAAATTTTCCAAGTCCGACGCCCGAGTACATACCGAGCGGGCAACTTGAACATGCAATGGAGGGGTTCGAGTACAAATCCGCTACTACGCGGTACTCACAACGATTTCAACGGTGTTTCGTAGCAATCTAATCCGAATACCTTCACGAATCGTTTCACTCCTAATTACAGTTACAACGATTTCCCATTAATTCACATGCGAGAGAATGATCACGCGAATAACTCTCAGCAATTTAAATCGAAAATCTTTTATTCAGATAAAAAGAGGTGATATGTTAAAATAAAATCGAACCCACGAGAGGAGCATTAAATGAGCATTAGACGAAACGAAAAGATGAAGGACGATCCCGTGACACCGTTCCCTGGAATTAAGTGGCACTCCACCTGGCTCACGTCGTCCCGTTTATTTCTCGATCGCGTGCGATGCAAATGTAATCGAATAATAACGTAACTTCTCCGCGACGCTCCCAACGGATCGTGGCGACGGTCTCATAAATAAGACGATTGTGCTTATTCCGGATGAACGTGGGAGCCAAGTGGCCGCCCTCGAGGAGAATTTAGAACAGAAGGGCGATCCCGGCGAACAGATACCTTAAAAACAACACCACGTTCCAATTCCCGGGAGCAAGGGAGACCCGACAACGACGCGTCCGCTTCGCGTTACGTCCAATATGCGTGTCGTGGAACTTTCATTATGGAATAGCGTTCTGGCCTTTCAAATAAATGGGGATACGCTCGTCGAGATGTCTATTCCGTTTCCTTTCACCAATTTTCTCCTACCCTCCGAAGGTCTCCTCTTCTCTTACTTCAGAAAACGTGTGTTAGTGATCTAAGATTGCAATTTTTATTTCCATATATGAAACTAACATCCCTATAAGAGGATTCATTATTAATTTATTTTTTTAATCGCATTTGATAGAAATCATCATGCAATTTCAATGATACTAAGAAATCTCATTGACCTCAGGGGTCGATCGGGTCAATATCCTTTCTCGTCGCCCCGAAAACTGTGCAACTAATTATTTTATCTGACTCCACCCGAACGTAGTTACGCAATACTGTTTTGGGACACCGCCGAGTACTGGAGTACCTAAAAACCGGGTTGCGGAAACGACGAGTAGGGAAGAAAATCTACGTCTGGGAATTAGTAGAGCGCGAATCTGTTGAGACGTACAAAGAGAATTGAAATGGGGCAGAGTAAGAAAAAAATCACAAATATTTGCAAATCGTTCCTCTGCCGAGGTGAAACAAGAAGGGTGAGGGGAGTACGTAGCGAAACCAAACGGGACAAATAATCCTGAATACGTATTCAAAGGAGTGCGCCGGATACCTGTAGGAATGTGTGTAGGCGAAAAGTGAAGTGAACACGTTCGAACGGGAAATAAGCCGGTTGGAGATTACCGGAAGGGAGCGACGCCGCCGTTGCGACTTCCGTCTTAATTTTTGCCTCAGATTTTTCAGCAGAATTTACGGTGAACGACGAGGAGCGACTAGCGCGAGTGCGTCACAGAACCATACAAGGCTCAACGATAATCGCATAATTTCCGTCGCCAGTCACGAATGATTAAAACCAGACTTAGCCGTGGGAACGCGAACAGGATAAACTGGGATTCGTTCCCATCCTGTTTACCAACTACCCTGTTTTTAACTTCTTTCACTCGAATTACACTCGTATTACCGTTCGCCAGTTTAATCAAGTCCTCTCTCAAGCAAATATTAACTAGAAAATTAACCCGATCCTCTGAGACGTTTTCACGTTTACGTCAATCTACTCGAGAATCTTCTATTTCTACTCTCGTTATTTATTCAGCTCGTTCCTGGAATAATTGACAGTATTTTAGACAAGAAAGTATCGACCCGGGCAACTATCTAAAGACCCGATATCGACGATGTTACAGCCCGGATCGGTGCTTTTAGCAAGATTAAGCGGCGTTTTAGCGTGTGTACGTTAATTAGAAAATTAACTAATGAAGTTACCGTCCCGTCGATAAATGTCGTACGCCGAAACGTTGTACCACTTTAACCGAAACGCGTGTTCCGGATTTAAGCGCGGACACGTCAAAGGGAAGGGCCGCGTTTCCAATCGGAGGAAAGGTAATCGTGATTGAGAATCGACAATACGGAGTTTATTAAACGCATCGACGTGGATACGAGCCAATCGACTGTGGATCGAATAATTAACTGTTGCACACGTGGAGATTGATCGCGGCTGGCATACGAGTTCCAACACGGAATCGCTTTCACGTCGTACGGACGTCATAGAAATAACAAAACTGAAAATACTGCGTGTTTTCAGAAAACATAATTAATTAATATTTCACGTATCGGACCCGTGCAAATTGTTTGTATTTGCAGGGGGGGCGGGAGGCGGTCGCGGGAAGCTGTGTACACTCCACCGAGACATTATTTATGAACATGAATAACGATCGACGGCGTCGGTATGCAGTAACTTGATAGAAATAATATTTGACAGGGCCTGGGCTGAGTACTTTGACGGATCCACGTGCTTGTTTCCACCCCCGCGAGCAAAATTAAATTACAACGGATTATGCTGATCGCGTTTATCAGAACGATACGAACGGAGCTCTGACTTCCCCGATCTAATTCAGTTAAACAGAAACTCGATTTCATTCGCTGAAAACGAAATTCGTTGCCTCTCATCTTAGAAGGGATGTTATATTTGGCAATACGTGCTAAGAATGTATATGCTATATACTTGAACAATGCTAGCATGTTGAATTTGTT
>NW_017143986.1:292376-328567 GCF_001652005.2 Ceratina calcarata
GTTTAGGAGTAATTAAGGAAAAATGAAATTTTTTGCGAAAAGTTCGCCGTTTCGACGGTGGAATGGTCGGATTTTGTCAACATCAATAAAATGCCATATAATCATATGTAACTCATTAAATATCGAAGTTCGAAGAAAAGCAACTTTTATTTGAAGTATTTTTCGATATATTGACAAAACAAAAAAAATTTTTTATTTTCCCGAGATTTTTCCAAGAACCGGAATTGACTAATTTCCTGATGAAGTGTATAATACAACTAAATTCGATTGTCCTCTCATTACCGTATAGAACATAACAATTACCGATCGTTTGTCTATGTTCGATGCCACCAAGTGATTCATATACATCCTAATTAGAAAATCGAGGCTGTGGATTGGGTTTACGCGTGCATGTATCGTACGCGGGTAATTGAAGCGGCTGTCACGCGAGCGAAAACTGACCGGTCGGAGGGTCGTTTCGCCTCCGGGCTGAAACTTTGCTCCCGAGGGAAGGTTCACGAGGGAAAACCGTTTGTACGGCCGTGGCAGGACGGAACCGAGTGGCCAGTTAGACGTAATTGGGAATCGGTAAATGGTCCGACGTGACGCCCTTATTTCCGGGAAGAGGCCTGGTTCGTTCGTTCTATGCGAACGCCGAAGAAGTGGCCGGGGCTCCTCGGAGCAATACGGCGACGGCGCATCAGCCAGGGAAAATTACCTCGGCCGACGATGTTAACGAGCTGCCGTCCTTTTATTCAGCGTAATTTTCCCGTGGTAATTTACGATCCCTTCGCCTGTACCATACGCCGCAACATGCTGCACGCGAGGAAACGTGATAAAATATTCCGACGCACGTAAAAGTATCAGTTCCCAAGGGTAGCGGAGTTGGCTAAGCCAGTAGGTCAACCATCGTAGATTAATCGGTGATTGATAAAAAGATGGACTTTTAATCTAGGAAAAAGGGGATGAAAATTCACGTAAAAATGACAGGAAGTCAATAAATTCTTTGGACTATAATGATTGCAAAAACTGTTTCCTAAAAACGAGGGACACTTCATTTTCGTAAATTGTACGCATGATAAACCGAAGTGGGATCTGATATCGTCTGTAACTTTCAACCCGGTAATTATCGCAACGTTTGATTTCTCACTGCTCACGGGAAACTCATTAACGAAGGCGAAATTACTAATACTCCATAGGTGAATAATTTATACCCGAGATTGACATCGTTTCCAACGGGGAGACACTTCGGATTTTAGCCTGAATTTCAAAAAGCTTCGAGGACAATCTTGGCACCAACTACTCCCTTGTAGCAGAAAATTGTGTCCTAGAACGATTGCAACTTTGCTTGCAAACTTCGAGCCAGTCTGTTGAATAATAAACCTTCCAAGGAACTCTTGGATCGAGGCAGTTACAGGATAAACCTAGCCAATGTCTAAAGACGGTCTATGTAAAACGTCTGTTGACGGAATACATAAAATGCATTGACAAACAATAATATATAATATATTAGGTCTACCGAAAAGTTCTGTCCGTTTCTTTCACAACAAATTTCGACACTTAAGCACATGTTTATTAAGCGCATGTGTGCCTCTCTATTTTTAACACTTAATCTATACATACTCACGTAGCAAATTAACTAAAACAAAGTTGATTCACGTTAGTCTTATGTGTGAAGCCATAGTGTACCCATGGCTACTGATAAGCTTCATTTACGCCACTGTATTTTATACGAATTTCAACAAGGAACAAATGCTACAGAAACATGTAAAATTTTATTGAAAGTGTTTGGTGAAGGTACAGTTTCTGATAGGACATGCAGAAGATGGTTGAAAAAATTTTTTGAAGGGAAAAAAATTGAAAAATGAAGAAGATATGAAACAAGCACTAGTTGAATTTTTCGCATGAAAAGATAAAACATTTTTGAAAAATGGGATATACAAATTGCCCTCGCGTTGGCAAGAAATCATTAATAATAATGGCAATTATATTATTTAATAAAGTTTATTGATGGTAAGAAAAATTTGTATTTTGGTTTATTCCAAAAAACGGACATAACTTTCCGGTAGACCTAATATTTCGTTTAATACCGTGAAAATAGAGTAAAGTGGCATGAGAATGCGAGCTAGTCGATACCGTCGGTGGCTATTTTACGCGGAAACTGAACTCGGAAAAGCGGCCTGCCGATTTGAATAAGATTGCAAGAATTCGATTTGTTCGAAAATCGAATTCGCGGAATGGCACGTTTGGAGTTTAGCTGCCTGCGGGGTCAGTCTCCACCGGAATATCTGTTTTTGTGTCTACCCGGGTCTCGGATTCTTCACGAAAGAACTAAATCGATGGGACACTTTGGTACCGCGAGAGAGAACACATTCGCCGCGTATCCAAACTATGCGGACGTAACCGAATCGTTCCGACGTACAATCGGTACCCGTCCAACTTTCGACCGTGACGTACGATGCAATTTTCCAACATCTCCAGAATAAAGTGTCACTATAAACTGTCATCATTTACACGTATCGGTTACGCGTCAGTTCGTCCTTCGTTTCGCGCTCCAGTAACACCTGCTCCATATTACCTCCAAATATATGTGCGTCATTTTAATAAAAAAACATAATTTATATGATCGATAGAATCTCGATAATAAAACCCAGAATGATCATAAGAGATGATTAAACTTTTTCAATCCCATTTCATGTAATAATTATTAACAGCACTGTTAAACATTATTATAATATACAAAACTATTCAAAAACGAGAAAACTGTATTTGAATTTATGCAATTTTATGCAATTCCGCGTAACTGAAGGAATTTCATTAAACACGCGTATAAAAAGATTCTCAGAAGGAACGGAATAGTTTGAGAAGACGAAGAATCTCATGACTATGTAAATATGTACATAATTTTGTGTAATTATATGAAACGAATTTGATCGGAAGAAACGAGTTCTATTGATGATTGACGATAAGGGAGGATCGCGTTTAATTAAAACTTTCCGATTCTGATCACCTTCCGAAGGGAGGAAACCCGCGAATCCGGGCACGATCGGGAAGGATAACACTTCCAGGCTTTCTGGTTAACGGCTGTTGATTCCGTGCCAGAATCCCGTTAAAGGGTCCGATTAAAACTTCATAGCGATTAATTACGAGCTTGCAGAAATTACAGTAAATTTTCTCACTTAAATCCGTACGAACCGTTTTTCACCTGATTAACACGTGGGACAATTTCTATGCTGACCTTTCCGTACACTTTGCATGTACGTAAGAGTAAATAATTTCCAGAGAAGTATCGCTCGATCAAACCTATGACAGGCTTCCCGTTTCCTTATCAACTCGCCTACTTCGAAAGGGAAATCCATCCTCGAGAACCGCACAATACATACTTGGTTTTATTCTATTTACGATAAAACCGCAAGTAGGCACGTAGCACTCGATCATTTATTTCGCAAGACAGACGTTCCGTCGACTACTTCTTAAATCTATAATATTAAAGCAGCTCTAAAGTTCAATGAGACATTCAACTACTACAGTAAATTACAGAGTAACATGACAGCAAACATGAGCAGGGGAACACCTAAGTGGGACAAACGTTGTATAAAACAAACTGAATTCGAATTCTCGGATGTGAAACATTCACGTCGGGAAGACTAATGCTAGACCAAGGGGGGGTTGGTTATTTGGTTAAGGGTGATCTATGTCTCTCTTTTTACATCCAATTACATTACACCTTCGCTAAATACAGACTGTTTCACAGAACCATGTCAACGCTTCAGAGAGCATAAACACTGAAACGATTAAAACAATCACACAGTGACTTGGATTAATCTTCAAAATTAAAGAGAACATTTTTAATATTGAATTAACCAAACTTCATTCTCCCTTGGAAGACTGAATCGAAGGGTAAAGAATTTGGAAGTTCATTCTAAGACCCCAAGTGATATCAACTTGCTTTGCCCGATATTAAAAAAGTTATTGAGTTCTGAGACACGTTCGTTCTTTACACTCCCTGAACCATCGACGCGAATTCGCGAAACATGCTGCAGCAGAGTCGAGGGGGAGGAAGGCTTGAACTACTCAACAAACGATTTACACGCTATTTGTGTTTGGATGCTGGATGTAAAAAACCGAGAATTCTTCTCGTGTTAATTATTTTTTTTTTTTTTGTTAGGGGAGAGTTAATTCTGTTTCCTTTTGTCAAACGGGCATGTAATGCACTCTCGTGTCTATGTACATGGTGCGGGTACACTCGACCAAAGTAGATAGACAGTAACACTTACGGGGACCGATATACGAACCACTGCCAGTTTTTTCGACATTTTCTACTTGGATTGTCGCTCGCTCCTAGCTGGCGCACTCAGAGCTGCATCCATACAAAAGAAAAAAGATCAGTTATCGTTGTTTGTCGCTGGTGACGTACCGGACCCGGGATTTACTTTTTACTACGAGGCCGCGGAACTTGTTTACGTACAAGTCGCAACGCCCGGGGAGAATATTAATAACGGCTCGTTCGGATTTTCGACCGACACGAGTTACCATCCGCCAGCGTACATCCGGTATTTTTACGTTTCTACGTATGTACGTATGTATGTATGTACGACCGTGACGCTTCGTACACGAGGAGCAATGTTAAATGAAGCGTATGGGCGAGATAACTCCTACCGAACGCCAGCAGAAACTTTGTAACTTTCAAAAACTGCGCAGCACGATAAGTGCGAGCAACGGTGAAAACAGATTACTATTCTCGTTGTGTATCACTTCAAAAAGCAGCTAAAATACGTATGGTATTCTTTACAACAGCACCGTTCAAAAAAAAAAAAAAAAATGATTCACTGTATGAAACGAATTCATTCAAAACGATGAATTATGACGAAGGGAAAAAGCTGGAATAAAATTGTAACTATTTCTACGTCCATCGTCGTTAAACGTCTGTTCGCCATAATGAATGATTATGAGAAAAGAAGAATTCAGTATGCGGACTGAATTCTTTCAAAACGATAAAGTATAACAAAGTGGAATAACTATTTCTACATTCATCGTCGGTGAATGTCTGTGTCCCATGATAAACGAGACGCAATGAATCACGCGGGGAACCGAAATTTAATTCGACAATTAGAAAAAGTTTCTAATTAAGGAAAGACCCGAGGTGACGGGATTAAAACGTGGTTTAACGGGCCAGTTAATTTTCCCTTGTATCGAGCCAATACAGGATGACGTTCCGACTTCTTTATCTACGTCGATAAATCTAATTTCGCGATTGGGGAAAAAAGTTGGACGTGGTTTTTCGCGGTCGGAGCCGCGCGAACCCGATACCCGGTAAATCCGCGTTGTTATCACAATTAGCAAATACGAGGCGCGGTCGTCGTCGCCTGCGCTGCGCGTCGCATTCGACGAGATTCGTTTCACTTTCTCGCATAGCTTTCCGGCGCGGAAATTCGTTTGAAATTTAAATGACACGGGGCATGCAAATCAGGCTCGAGACGTGATACGACGACAACGCGTAATAACCCAAGTACAGACGAGCTCGACGTGGGATTCGAACCAATCTGTGCGCGCGTCTCGATCGTGAAATAAATTAAAAATATTCTCGTCTCTCGACGAGTAAAAAAGAGATTTGTAAAAACTCAACTCTGTAAAGTTGAAGTCGCAATTAATCATGTTCTTTACGTAACTCTTCATATCCTACTTCACATCTCGTATATTCTCTTTGCTTATTTTTTAATCGTCCTTAATACCCAACCCAGTTTTAACCAACCCACAAAATAACATTCGCAAGATTATTTAGTGACAAAGAGCGACTGTTAACAACGTTTCTGAAACGTTATTGGAACAATTTATAAAGAAAAATATTGATTGTACCTTTTGTTCGTCGCTCTGTTCAACTGCATTGCACGAAATACAATTTTCCTTTTCAAATCGAACTCCCAGCTATTCGAGTTGACCCTTTGACGTACAAATAGAATCTTTCGTATCGCGAACTTTAAATTTCTGATACGAGGAACATGTCCTCCAGGTAAGATCTTAATGGATTCTCGATTAAACCGTATTCTACTGGGGATAAGCTGTCAAAGGGTCGATCGAGACGATTGAAACGTAGATATTTCAATAACGCATCAAAGAATCTCCTAAGCTCGTTGTTAAGAATGAACGATATTTCATAGAGGAGTAGATGTAGTGTCGGCTGTGTACTCACTTTGAAGCCAGTCAGGAACGCAGCGGGGTCAGAGGGGGTCCGGGCCGAGGCCGCTTGATTGGTAGCGCCGTAGCTCAACTGATGCTGATGATAATTGGAGAGGATCTTCTTGTGGGCACTGGCCTGAGCTCTATAAGCCGACACTGATAACTTCATTTCTCCGAGTTCCCAAAAAAGGGCCCGATTCTCCCGATGTTCCAACCGGGGCACATCCTCGTTCCGTCTTAGTAACGTTAAGCCTTCTCAAAGGGTGCGCCGTATCGTTCGCGACGAAAATCCCTCGGAAACGGGATGAAAGCCGGACCGTCGTCTACTTTTCTCTCCCTATCGATTCCACTCGATCTGTTTACTCTCGTTTCCGCGACTTCTCCTACTCGTTCGATATCTTTATCGCAAACGATTCCCGTGCGACAGCACAACTTTCCTCGAATTCCCTTTGTGTCGAACGGAGAGCTCACCGTCAACCGATACTCCGACGACCACGTTTCTTACTCGATTCAAAAGCGATTATTTTTCATCGGTAGGATTGGAAACCGACCGATCCCTCCCTCTCGGATGAAAAGATGCAAAGGAGCTCCGCGAATCTTGTTTCCCTCAGAAATTCCGTTGGTTCTAGCCGCGAGGAGTTTGTACCTCGTTAGCGGTACGAATTTTCTCCAACGTCGCAGATGAAAAGAGAGAGAAAAAAAGAAGAGATAAGGCCGGATGCGTTCTTCTCTGTTCCTTCCTCGGCGATGATTTCCCGCGAGGGAGGGAAACGCGAGGATACGTGATCCCCCCGGCGCGTCTCGTCTGCTTGCCAAGCTCTCGTCTCACGTTTCCACGGCTCTCTCCTCTCGGCTCGCGACGTACCTGTCTGTCCACCGGGCGAGATTCGCGGGAACGTGTCTTCGAAAAGCGTACAGCCCGGTCGGACGATGATCAAGGAGGAAATCCTTTTAGGAACCTTGTCGGGGATTAAATATCTTCGGATGGACCCAAGTATCGATCGCGAAAGGCTAATCCTACTTCCCTCGGCTTTTCCACGTTCCCGTTTTCATAGTTCCGTGTCACGCCGCGTCATAAATTCGTTGATCTTCCGATAGATTAATTCTTTTACTCTTAAATGCCGCTTAACGTCTCTGATAATTCCTTTCTTCGACAGTCTAACGTTTATACGATTAATATATAGGATCGAAGGCGAATACGTGAAACCGTGTGACTATGACGAATCTCACGAGTCATCTCATCGCCGGTAGAAGGAACTATAATCGTATTCAGAGTTTTCTGTCTCTCTATAAAAATTATAATTATATTCGAAGTAGCTATCAGCGACGAGTCATAGGAACAGCGTGCGCTTGTGACAATGTCGTTCGATCGCCGCCTTCTTCCTCCTTTTTATTCTACGTCGGCTCAGGTTGTATGGCCACGCGCCGTTGTTCATTAAAATTCGGAGAGGTCGTGTCGCCGAGAGATCGTCGCGTTGGTACTCCTTCGACGCCCGGACGGCTGTCTCCTCGTTTCGACGATTCCCACGTAGCTGCTCCGCTCTCGTGGCCCGTGCGATTGATTCTATACCGGCCACCGTGGCACCGAGATCCGAACAAGATCGAGCATGACGTTTGACCGGACCTCGAACAACCATTGGACCCACCGAGCCGGGGCACTTGGGTCGCTGCGAGAGGCTCGAGCCGGTTCACGGTTTCCTCCAAGTGTCGATCGCCGAACACGCGATCATTTCCTCTCCAGAATGGTTCAATTAATATCCCGCGACGTCCCAAAGATTTCTTCGAACGGAGATCGTTTTTTTGTAGATATCCTGGTTCACTGACACTGACATTCACTGATACCCGCGTGCGTCTTTTAATTTCAGTGAGTAACGAAATACGTTTTCTAATTGTTGATTTTATCAGAGACCAAAGGCGAGAGGAAGAGCTTATCTGTAAGCGTGCGGTGCCGACGTGAGAGTCGAAATTACCGAGGGAACACGTGCGCGACCGAAATCCCGTTGCCACTCAACGGCTTCGCGATCCGATGAGTATCGCGGCGAGGAGACGTTAAAACGCGTTTACAATCGTAACAAATCGATTCCGACGACCTCGGCTCGTAGTACGAACTGTTAAACCGAGAATCCGTCGCTGAACTTCCGACGGTTCGATCTTGTTCGTCGTGTGGCCAACAGATTAGCCGAGTGGATTAGCAAACTATCGAATTGGCCACGGACGAGAGGGACGCAGAGGGATGAAACGGTTGGTCACGGCAATTCGCTCGGCTAACAATCGAAACATCGGAGATCAAAGCAACGTGATTGACTGACCGAAATTAATAAAATTTAGGACAACGAGACAGACTCGTAAATTCCTTTGTAGTTGCGATCGCTCGTTTCGAGTTCGTTCGAAGAGTTTCGAAGGCGACGACCAAGAAAACTGATGGAACGCGGTCGGAACGTAACCGGCAATGCGTAGAGTCCGCAGCCCGAGCATAACTGGATTACTACCTGCTACCAACGACACCGTGCATCGGAACATCAACTAACCGCAACGAGGTTCGGCCCGCCCGTCGTCCGTTCTATATTCACCCTCCGCCTATAACTGGATTAAATATTATCATAAACTGCGCGCGACCAGGCGAACGTGCCACCTACGCGGATTCTACCCTCGCCTGATTCTAGTCCAACCGTTCACTGTCTGTACGACATCGAATTTCTTTCTTACCAATTTCCCTCGATTTCATGCGATCAAACAACATTCCATAGCATGACAGAAGACTCTGAGTTTGCTCGACGTCACAATTATTTACAGGTCCAAAGTAATCCGTCTACCTGATTCTAATTTGGCAGCGATGACACCGTTTAATGAGCACACATTGTAATGCATGAGGACACGGTACACGCCGTGTACGTAGGTAGGTACACGTAAACCAAGAGGGAAAGAGACGAAGCAATAGGCTGAGAGGCGCGGCACAGCCCCTGGTCTTCAACTGCATACGTCGTGATGCGTTCACTGCATTGCTGTCCCTCTCGCCACTTTACGCAGTTTATCTTTGCCGTTGGACAAACGGGAGAACTGTCACTCGATATCAATCATTCCCAATTACGAAAGATCTAGAGGAACACCTTTCATCGAGCTTGTCCACCCGATTGGAAATATCTCAGATGTCCTTATATCTATAAATGATTAAAGGAAATCTGCGACCAGTCCTTTTCCACCAATTTTCCACGTAACGAGAGACGACTCAGACCTATCGAAGCTGTGAAAACAACGAAATTACGACACTTTATGTAAACGCGACGCACGACACATGATTTGCAACATGACTCACAAAGTATGGCAAATTGAAACGAAGTCATGTTCGACTTTTGATTTGAAATTCGCGTCGAACAATAAGAGAAATCGTAATATGATTGATGCGAGGATATTACGTGTTGCGAAGGCCAACAGCTCTGAGAATCTTTCGTCAGCACTTCTTTTTCAACTTGCCTTTTCCACTCGGTCGATTCCTTTCGGTAACACACAGGCACTGTCGTACCGTGGAAACGGAGCGAAGAAACCACTTCACGATTCTGAGGGAGGCGCGAGCCGATCGAACGAACCATTCGCCGAACCAGTGAACGAATTAATCCAAATATACCGTTGTTCCGCTTCCTCGATCTATTTATCCACGAGAGGTACGAGCCGCGGACGTATTTCTAGACGGTCCTCATAAATGAATCACTCGATCTTGAATTGGGTCGACGGGAATTCTGCAAGAAGGTCAGAGGTTTCCTCGTTACCGGAACAATCGTCGTCACGCGACGGTCGTTCCGTTCGAAACGGAATTCGTTTTCCGCGAACGGCTTCCCTTCTGCGTAGCTAATACGAAACGTCGCGCTGCATCGACGTAGAGAGAGAGACAAGAGAAAAAGAGAAATAGGTAATTGCGTTAATTAAAAAGCGTGTCGCCCCGTTCGGCGCTCGCAAAACAGGATGGAAGAATGGTGTGAAATTAATCCTTGTCCGAGATACCGACGTTTACACCCTGCAAACTCCTCGTTCTACTTACTTGATCACTTGACTTCCGTGTAACTAAAAATTCAACGATCTAGAATCGTACCGGTGTTCGAATCAGCGGTAGAGATCGAACGGATATTCTGATCTCTCAGCGGACGACGAATTTTTAAATCGGTTCACAGACACTCTGTAACACTCTGTTCTCGATCGACCGATCGATCGAGTGAAGAGGATACCGGGACCAGGGGATTGAAATCAATCGAAACCGAAATAAAATCCGAATTCCGTGGCAGTCGAGCGACGATCGACTCCGCAATTGTGACGCAGCATCGAGCCACCGGATGACGATCACTCGCGAGCGATAGGCACGTGCGATCTGACTTTCGCGTTTAATCGATCTTGATCGATTATTCCTGAGGTATCCGCGGAAGGGCACCGGTCGCGGACCGGCGGTGCTTCCTCACGCACGTGTTACTCGACCCCACGAAAGTCACTAGGAGGCAAGTAGCAACCCCCGCCAGCCGCGGAGGAACGGAGGACGTGAGACAGGATGCCGGAATGTCTGACGATGGGGAGGGACGATGGGCTGGTAGGGACGCAGGGGTCGTGGTGGGAACGCGAGAAATCGGGGCGAGGAGCCGCGGGGATAGTGCCGCGGTTACGAAGGACGACGATTCCCGCAGGTTTTCCGCGACTGTTCCTCTACCAGTCGCACCCCGACGCGAGATTCCCTCCCTACTTTGTTCCAGATCCCCACCGTGCGTCCACACCCACGGATTAAAAAGCGAAATCCTTCCCCTATCATCCCCTGACGCCCCCGCTCTTTGGCCCCGCGTGTCTGTGTGTGCTCGCTCGTAGGGATGCTGCGCAAGTCCTCCGGACCGTGTACGTGTAACACCGAACGGACTTCCTGCGATGTATAGTCCGACACCGCTTCCGAGGAATAAGAACCGTTTCGCGAAAACTGTTCGCACGTTCGCAGACGCTGGTCGGCATTTTTATAAAGCCACCTTCGTTTTTACACGTTACTTCTCCTTGTACTTTGAGAAACGTATCGAACTCTCGATGCGAGCGATCTAGATTTTATCTAAATTTGTAAAAATCTATGAGAAGTAGTCGTGAAAAGAGTTTATGCTAATTTGAAGAAATTCAGATGTACAACAGGTTCATTGAACAAGACCTCATATTCGAATTCGTTCAAATCCGGTGTTTCAACTTACTGAAGGAAATGATGCTGATCTCTCAGTCAGAAATAATAGAAAAACTAATGATAATTATGATTATAATTATCAAATGAACATCAATTTACGATTATCAATTACGATTATCATGGGAATAGAAGATTTCATTGAAGAATACAGTGGTTTTATGGAAATTTCTAAACTGTGATATCTCAAACTCTAATTCGGTCAACCCCCAATCGAATATTTCAAATTATTCAAGGAAATGGTACTTGTAATTAAGAAACAATATAGAAACTTGTTAATTCTTATATACGATATTGTAGACGATTTAGATTTTATTTATTTTTACCTATCTTTAACCTATCTTACCTAGATTTAATCTTACCTACTTTATGTTGTGTCTCATCGTCAAATTAATATTAATTTGCTTCCTTTAATCAAGCTTGTCACAGATTATCACAGATTATCACAGGAATATTAGAAGATGAAAATCACAGTGTGAAAATTTCGACACTGTGATATAAAATTCATCTTCGCAGATGAGATACATTGTATTTAAATCACGCAGGAAACGCCAAAGCGGATTATAATTAAATTACAAGTTTTGTTGTTTGACTTACTCAAGATGTTTCCCTCCAAAATGCCAGGACCGCTCCCTTCCAAAACGCCAGGACTGCTTCCCACCGACCATTGATATGAAAGTATTGTGCTACACGTTTCTTTGACACCTAATTGTAAAAGAAAACCCTTTTTAATTCCAATAAAACAGTTAAAAACTACGTAATCTTAGCAAGCGTCAACGTTACGTTGTCGCTGCGTCGTCGTACGGTACATACTCACATTATTTCGTAGGAAGCGTTGAACAGATCACTCGAACCTTCCGAAATCATGTTCCCTATCATTATTTCTTCGTCCTCCGATGTCCAGGATACACAAGACACTTTAATTTCACTCAAAAATGATATATAAACGAGGAGAATTATAATTTCAATTCAGAACGACGCACAGTTACGAACCAGCCATGGATTCTGCGCAGTTCGGACTCTTCCAGACTCTTCGGTTGAATGGACCGACGATTCTGATTGGTCGTATTCAAAATGGCTTCCAGCGCCAGCGCCACGCTCTCAACTAAATTCACATAGCTGATAATTTCACTCTGTTTCTGTCAGTTTGCGATTGCTCGTGTCCCGCGATGCGAGTGTTTATCTCGATTTTCGTGTTGCACACGAGACAGTGACAGTGACAGCTTCCCAATTATTATTCCAAAGATGTAAATATTCACTGGGACGAAATTCATCGAATACAAAATGATGTCTGCTGTTTTGTACGTTTCAATTATCACTGCGTTTTTCTATTGGAATAATTTACTATGGTGCTGCATTTTCGGCGTGCTGACCATCTCCTGTTTCTGCCTGGGATGTTTAATAGTTATGTTCATAAATATCGCTCTCTCGCCGAAGCATCAGACAGGTGCGGCTACTTTGAAAACAGTCGCTGAGATGGATGCATTTCATAATTTATTAATGGTTCGTACGGATTTCGTAATTTGTTAATGGTCCACATAATCGATAATCAAATAGCTGGTCTATGAATTAAAGGAATAACATTTCGCGTGTACATACAGGATTAATAAGCTTTTCCTCGTTATCTTTTATAGCCATAGATAAGATAATGAAACAATAACATTGTTTTTATCTAAAGATTTCTATGTAATCAAGAAGCAATTTGATAGATTCCACAGATAGGAATATAATTTCAAGATTAACAATGTTTCAATTACTATTTCAGAAAGGATACGTTGCCAAGGACACGAATGCTAAGAAGCATACAAGATATCCATTAGTTTTTACCCGAATGGTGGACGGAGCTCTACAAAACTTGTTAGACTTAGTTTTCCAAGATTTCGTTGGCTCGTGGCTGAACGAATTGTCGTTCAATTCCGAACAGATAATAGATAACATGAAGCAAGACACCTGGGGGGGAATCCAAACTCTCCACGATCGTCTCTCGAAAGTGGATCATACGAAACTAGTCGTTTGTAACATAGTCGATAAAATTACATTCCATTTCGAAAAGATTCGAATGGCTCAAACCGCGTCGTAAGTTCAATGATTCAATACTTGTATCATCATGCACCATTCGTAGACATTATTAAATGTCGCAATGTGAAACAGGGCAGAAGGCGAAGATCCAGTATTCGTTTTATCATCGCATTTAATGTCGCCCAGCGCTGAATTAGATTACTTAAGGAAAGTCAGTGAATTGTACATTTTATTCCTGCTACCGCCTTGTTATTCCTTGGCGCCGATGAAGTATTTATTAAGGGAGATCATTGCATGTAAAAGTAAGCGTCGATCAATTATAAATTACAACACACTTACATAAGAAATTACTATCGAATTAATAATGTGGAATAATTGGTTCCTTGGTCTCATTTTTCAGTATTGAAACCAGCGATAGATTTAATTACAAATCCAGATTACATAAATCAAAAGATTCTGTCGTACATCGAGCAGCAGCAGCTCGCTGAGGCAATGCACAGAAAAACTTACGAGTACGCCGAATCGTTTGAAGACTTCATCCGTATGATCAAAGGTTCGAAGGACTTGGAGGTTTTAAAGCACATTAGATACAACATCGTCACCGAGATCATGCAAGCTACGACGGTACAGAACGTGAAGCGATCACAAGGCTTAGATCCAGACAATAACGTGTTTGGAAAATCGGACGCGATGCAAGCTAGGAAACTGAAGAAATACATCAGCCAGTTGACGTATGCTAAAGACACGTGCGAATGTCACATGCAGTCGCTAGGATGGAATGGATATCCCGCGCAAACCAGTGACACTACTGACGGAGCGATGATCACTACGGAGGAAAGAATTCTACCGCTACAACATATTTTGGAGAACGTGATCGGTAGACGGTATCTGTCGCAGTTCCTGGAACAAGTCGCCAGCCAAGATTTAATCGGTTACTGGGCAGCTGTGCAAGAACTACGGTCCGCGAGTAAGTCGAATTGGCATCAATTAGGGGCTGAGATCTTTTACACTTACATCACGTCGCCCACGGCCGAGATAAAGGTCGATAGAACTATACGAAAGAAGATGGAGAGTTTCCTGCTGGGCGATATAGGGCCTGACGTGTTTTACGAAGTACAAGACGACGTTGTTAAGACTTTAGAAGAGAAATATTACCCGTCGTTCGTCGTCAGCGAGCAATATAAAACGATGCAAGAGGCATTACTCAACGAGAGAACTGATGGTCAGTATAAAACAGTGATTAACATTGATACAGATTATTAACTATATAAATTCTTAGATCTGGTAGAGGATCGACGAATGGGAACTGGTGCATTGTCGGAAAATATGTCTTTACTCGTTGGAGAACATTCGAATTATGCCCGTAGCAAATTGGATCAGCTACAGGAGAAATTAAATAATAAAATGCAAGCTTTGCAAGCGTTGAAATCTTCGTTGAAGCCGGAGAGCAAGGTTTTAAACCTCTTGGCTAAAGAGGTCGAATGGTTGCAAAGTGAGAAGAGGCAATTAGAAGCGCATCTGACGCATACGGAAATGTGGGCAGAACACTTGGGCTATTGGAGAGCAGAAGTACAAAACGCAGAGGTACAGTTCGATTGCGTTTTGTGTTGATTAATTTTAATGAAATAAAATTGTAACAGGTGCCAGATAACGGGGAGTCTCCGCATTTCGTTCTAGTCGTTCATATGGTGGAAGACGAGCGTAGCAATGAAAGTATATGCAGCGGTTGGGTCGTGTTAAGGAAGCTACAAGATTTCCAAGATCTTCATAGGAAACTTCGTCAGTTGTGTCCTACAGTGAAGCATTTAGATTTGCCATTGCAACCTTTGAAGTTCTTCGGGAAATCCGATAAGAACACTTTAGACAAGGCTAAGATACAAATACAGAAATATTTAAATGTGAATCTCTCGTATTTCACGTTCCTACAATGAAATTTAGTTTAGATATTCTAATTTTTATTTAATCTTAGTTTGTTTTAGAAGATGAAAAATTAAACCAAAGCGAGGCATTGTACACGTTCCTTAGCCCGAGTTCGGAACACTTAAAATACGCTCCTCCATCCCCTAAGAAATCTAGATTCTTTCTGTCGACGCTGTTTAAAACGTATGTCTTATAATACCACTTTAGTTACAAGAATCTTATCGGAGAAACTTCTATTCTAGGTCTAACAACAGTAGTGAGATTCGTGATAAAGAAGAGGAAGAAGATCTTTCTCTGTTGTTAGACGATATCGATACTACTCGGACAGCTGTGGATGGATGCCTAAGTATGAATAAGGACGCGGTTCCAGAATCGCTTTACGTGCTTTTAGAAGAAATCTTCGACTTGAGAGGAGTGTTCCGCTGGTTCCGACGTTCGCTAATTACTTTCGTGCAAATCACTTATAGACGTACCATAAATAGGTATCAATCACTATTTCAATATATATGAAAAATTTCAGGATGTAATAGAAAGTAATTATAACTGTTAGGCAAATCAGAGATACCATTGCGTGGATATTCTCAGAACCTATGCTTCACTACTACATACAATTGTTCACGAAATCCTGGTGGCCGAACGGGCATCTGGTGTCTGAGCCTGTTCCTCGCACGGACGAGGAGAAATTGAAGACCCGAGGCGAAGCGCGGAGACAATTTCTAAACAATATACCAGACGTCTTAACGAATTTACTTGGAGCTCAGAGCGCACAATCTGGTGCAATCAAGATATTTGATTCCTTACAGAACGTGAACTTAAATAAACAATTGTTTCATGTAAGTATTTATTGTTCTGAGTTCTGTCCGGTTAATAACGACATTTCCTTATTTTTACAGGACATTTTTGAAGTCGTCATGTACGAGGTTTTTCCCGAATTCAAAGGTAAACGATAAAATTGTGTTCGGTGTATACAGCCTTTTTTATACATTATTTCTGACATTTATAAGTGTCAAAGCTATGACACACTGTTGACTGGTTTATTAATTTTTAAACGAAGTACAAAACAGAATTTATCATTTACGTGAACTTGAAACATCACTAAACTGTGTATATATATATGTATTATATATGTGAAGAAAATAAATATACTTTCCATAATGAACGGAATTAGTTTCACCTCTCGTGGATTAACATGATACAGGTGTTTAGTTATATATATTTATTTCAGCATATTTTAAATATCTTTATAGAATGTATACACAATATAAACAATCATTTATATTTAATTTGTTTCCATGCAGTTAAAAATTCCGAAGATAAATTTCATGTAACATGATCTGTACATATTTAACATAAACCGACTTCCTTGCAGTAAAAAGTCATCTCATAAGTCCGTCGTAATTCGCTATGGTCTTAACATACGATTTTCCATTTTATACAAATTGCTGTCTCGTCGAGTTAGCCACGTGCCCGGGTGGCACCAAACGATAGAAACAAATACTGAAAGTTCAGGTGAATTGAAACGATTTAAAAATATATTCAAATCCATTACAATTTAAAATCTCTTAACTATAAAAGTGGCAATACTTATGGGATGACTTATATTCGAATGAATAGCGAAGTGATGTTCGTAATAGTTGGAAAATATAGTCTAAATATATAGATTACTTAAACGTAGCTGAAAAAGGGACTAGTTTTTATTTATGCTATCCAGTATTATTGTTCTACCTGAGAATATTAATCATTCTCTCTTTTTCCCATCGACTATAAATTACTCCTCACAATTTTTAATTTGCATAATGCGCTGTATAAAGCACGTAATTATTTATCGTGTTATCAATATTATTACTATCAGTACTATTATTATTATTATTGTTATTATTATTATTATTACTATTATTATAAATTTCAACATAGAATTTGCATTAACGAATGAATAAATGTACAGGACGTGTTTGCTGCCAATATTTCCTCTAGGAAAATAAAAAATATAACGATAAAAAACGTTTAATTATAAATATCTATTCACAAGAAAATATATTCTTAAATATTAACACTGTATTGAGTATACAGAATTTAATAAAAAAAGAATGAAAAGAATATCCCGAGTAAAATAGGAATGGACTCTTGCAAAGAGAAGAATCGAAGGCAAGTTCGACAAGAATTTAGTAGCTTAGGATATTTAATAGGTTTCAAGAGTGAAAATGTAGTTATAAGTTTTTAAATCCGTTTCAAAATCAATATGAAGTTAATCGAAGTGATTATGTTATGACAAGCTTTGAAATACGTAAGCAGATTTTTTATCAAACTTTGTATGGAAAGTAACAATGATCTGCAATATATCATAACAATGAATTATGCTCAGGAGAGAAAACGAACGATTGACATTTATAAATATATAAATATACAATGTCTATACATATTTTAAATATAAGTATTGTTATGTCTTTAATGGCATTGACTAGAATTGTTTAGGAAATAATGTTACCAATCAGAAGGATTCGAGCTGCAACGAAGATTAATGTACTTTTAGAAATTTATAAAATCCTGCATTTTAAATCGTTAAATTTTATCCATAGAGAGAATCGCGAATCAGCTCATAAATAATAATATAACGTACAACGAACGTGTCCTACGTCTGTACCAAAGTAAAGAATGCAGCTGTTTTTAAATCGTATAGAATATGTCAAATGTATGATATCGTTTCAATTAGTTGGATCCCTTTTTCTATTGCAAAAAGTATACAGACCATCAGGATGTACATACATCCAGTTCTTCGTTTACTTGGCAGTGAACTCGGGCCAATAGTTTACATAGTAACGGTGCGTCAAACCCTCGAATAATCTGTCCAGCCACATTGGTAAACCGTCCAAGAGATTGTCCTGGTACAAAACATTATTTCCACCCTGTGAAAAAGAAACAAATAGCCACCCACGTTCGAGCCACAAGATACGAACGAGAAACGTCATACCTCTTCTTCGGAAACGTCGGATTCGTTAGAACTGTCGAAACCAATAAATGCACCGGCTTCTGCGTCGTCCGTCCTTCGAGTCAACTGCTTCGTCATTCGTTCCAGTCTCTGAGCAAACGACACACACAATGAATGATTCATTTAATCAAGGATATTTAATACATACCTTAGAACCCTTGCCTTTGGTACACTCCGGGTGTTTCGCATGGTACATACAAAAATATTTCCGATGCCCATTCAATGACAACACAGTGCCGACACAATTCTTCGCGTTTATATTCAATTCTTTCTGTTCCGGCAAGGTGAGAGATAACAGTTTCCTATACCAATCCAGCCCCTTTTCAAGAGACAAATGTCCGAACATAAGGGTTTTATTTTTCCTACAAGAAAGTAAACTTTGAAAATTATTTAAAGGATCAACGAGCAAGATAATCGTTCTCAGTATAATTTACCTATAAGGCCACACAGCTTTGTGAAAAGCTGGTAATAACTTTAGTCTACTTTGAGCGTCGACTAACAATATAATGGTTCTACAGCCCGGTTTTAATAATCGAACTAGACCATTATATTTCTCTGCCCTTAACTCATGCAATCGTAATTGTGGCTGTGACGGCGTTGATTTACTACTATCTTTACATTGAGCACGGTCAGCCTGAATGCTTGCTTCTTCTAATTTCCTGTGAATCGATGGATCGAGCATACAGTGAAAGCTTGAGTACGAAGATCAGAGCATCTTTTATTGCTTTACTTACACTAAGTACGACATCCCGTAGCCCGCAGCGCCGATTAACATTAAAGTAGCGATTACCGATATCAAAGGCAATATTTGCTCCTTAGTAAGATTATCCGAAATATAGTCTACAGCTAATAACGCTTTCCCAATTAGTTTGTCTACAGTACCCTGTACAGAAATATCAGTCGTTCAATAGAATCTAAAGGACAATCGAGACTCTTTACGTACCTGTGCATGCTCGTCTGCCAATTCCCCTACGACTGCGGCGTATGGCAAAGCTTCGGATGCACGCAACAGTCTCTGTATGGTTTGTTCTAAATTGCGGCGTGTTTCGTTCCACTGAGTTTCATCGAGAGCGGCTTCGAACCAGCCGGTGGGTAACCATTCGTATTTCAAATGGTTCGCGTCCCTCCGCCAAATAATAACGATGTGCAATAAAGGTTCCAAAGGACTGCCTTCTCCCGTTGACAACGCTGATACGAAATCCGGCTGAGTGTCTTTAAATACGTACGTATACCTGACCCTCTCGGGACTGCAAATTAAATGATTTATTCTAATCGAACGAAGCTGAAGTTATTAGAAATGAAGATGCTGTTACCTGTAAGACGACTCTAAAGCCGCTTGCCTAAACTTATGTCTAGCCAATTCGTGAAGGGGGCTATTCTGCTGTGATATTAAAATGGCACATAATCGTTTCTGTGGTCTTAACCATTCGGGCGGACAGACAGAGTCTAAGATTGCTTGATTCGAGAGTCTTGGTAAAGCAAGGAACTTGTTATTTGAAATAACGTTGTGCATCGTATCGCTAGATATATCTTTCATACTAACGCACGCCATAGGTTTCTCAGGATTCTCATTGAAAAGTAACAAAGTATCTAAATCTGCGGAAATCATGTTCTTCGTTACGATCGGTTCAGTTTCTGATTTCCCCATCTGCAAACACCGAAATCGTAATTAAGGCGATCGAGAAATGTAACATCGTGCTAAAAAACGAAGACTTACATGGACAAACCCAAACGCGACACGGTCTCTGTAATAAAACGCGATGACCAGATATCGCAATCGTATGGATTCCTTCTTATCAAATATTAAAGCTCGAATTCGATTATCTATCCATCCTGAGAGGAAATTGTCGACGTTATATTTATCTATATTAGCTATCAATTTGTAGGGAAACTTGTTTCGTAAGAAATCTGAAAAGAAAATCTATTCAATTGTGCAACAGTATCACATGAAACTATTGAACACGTCGCTTCATTAATATTACGTACCAACGATCTTTTGAACGCTATAAAGAGATTCCTTATATACACTCGTACGGCCGTCTATAGTGACAACAAGGCATGGCAACGAATGAATTCCCAGCTTCCTTGCCAATGCAGACTCCTTTTCTGCATGTGCAGTCGCCAAACCGATGCCCAGCGGCTCCAATTCGTCGATCAGACGTCGCCAGGTCGGTTCGATTTGCAAGCACGCGAAACACCAGTCCGAGTAAAATAATATCAGATAAGGTGTACGAAATGTTTTCGGCACTATTACGTTTTCAAACGACCTGCAGAATATCGTATTCGTGTTATTTAACAGTCATTCAATTTTTACGATCGGACACTCTCTGGAGTGATACAGTACCGATATGTGATGCTCATCTTGTAGAAAAGGGATATATCACGATTTTGGTAATGGAATTTGAAGTTTCTGGCGAACAGTTCTTCCAGTGGATCGAAAACGTTATTGTAGTGGCTGTTGTCCCTCCTTTGTCTAGGAATACTCTCTTCTGTGATTCCATGGTTATCGAACTTTTTCCTTCTTTCTGGGTCGGTTAAAATCTGGGGGCAAAACGATGATACGTGAACGAAAACCTCGAGTTTAGGTTCTGAGTGCTAGATTTACCTCGTAAGCTTTTGTAATCTCCACGAACTTGTTCTCTGCGCCAGGATGATCGGTTTTATCTGGATGCCTAAAAGAAATAAAGACTATTGTAAGATTAAGTGTGAGGAACAAATAAGTGTATAATCGTCCATGTACATAATTTTACGACTTGCGAAACGATCGTTTGAGCTGATTTTTAGTAAGGATTTGAAACATCTCGTGTACTTCGATGAGGTACATTATTCTAAATATAAAATAGCTCGTTCGAACTGCTCGCATGGCACGAGATCGTCGAGGTTTCGTACTCGATGATAAAATAAGTAAACACGATTGCTAGTGGCACTCACCATTCTTTGACGAGATTTTTATACGCCTTGCGAATTTCTTGCAAATTCGCACGCCTGTGAACGCCTAATATCTCATAAGGGTTCCCCAATGTCTCGCTCCCATTGACCGACGACAATAGGTAGGTTGTTAGAACGAAAATCGCGATAAAAAATGCGAGCCTCATTAATGACCCTGTATTATTCGTTTGCCTATTAATGTTCTTTAATCGTACCCCTATTGACTCGTTCGTTCTTAAAAAATTAATCGATAACATTATTTGTGACGTAGTTCTAACATGAATGCGTGTAGTATGTAACGGATTTACAGCACTTTAACGTGAAGCCAGCATCGACTAAAAACTATCCCTCTTTCGTGTTACAGTATTTAACGAACATGTTCAACACATTGTTTCTGATTATTCCTTGGGCAGAGACTCTGTCATCAGAATTTTATAGTGATGTTTCTGGACAACCATGTTGTCAAATCGGGCATCGGGCGTACTTATACATATATACAGCGTGCACCAGGAACATCAAATCTTAGAATGCCTCATTATTACAAGAGGGCGGTAAAACGGACTTCAATTTCACATTCTATTTTATTTAATACAATAAATCGTATCTCGAGCAAACAGATACATATTAGAACCGTTCTTACGCAAATGAATATTATAAAATCTACAGAATGAATTTACATAGTAGAATTGTCTGAGCTCGTTCCCAGTCTTTCGTTGCGAAGACGCATTGTCATTTTTGAGATTGACAATATTTATTCTTCTAAGAGATTTTCGTAACAGATATTTAGTCTTAAAATATAGAATGCGAGCCCTCGCGGCGTTTTAAAAATGAACAGAAACAGACGCGAGCGGATTCCAATGAAAGAACAAAACAATCGTTATACTTGTTGCTGATAAAAGCAACTTTCAAATAAATCCAGCCAGCGCGTGGAACATACGACCGATACTTTCCGAAATTCTACCAATATGTAAACAGCAATAGCATTTCGTATACCTATAATCCTACGCCGGATCTGCTCTCTTGTTTGAAACGAAATGGGGACTGTTTAATTGCATCGATATCATTGCCATCGATTACATTACACATTCACACTTATTGCTGGGAGAAACGTCGCCGATTATACAGAAATACCCGGATCCCGTTTTTGTATCACCGCGAACGATCCATGTTTAAATAGCATAGAATCTTCTGATCGGTGGTAATGGACTGACGTGTGACATAACATCCAATATTATAGATCTACTTTATTGTAGAAAAATGGCTACCTGGGCAGAGGACGAAATTGGTCGGAAATGGGATCGGTGTTTTACGGACGCGCTCTTTAAATTCGGTAAATATCCTCCGTGAAATTACTGTCAACCGAGTCTAAATGTGTTTTGTTCTTATTGGTAATAATAACGTCGATTCCTTAGGAGGAGGAATTCTTCTCGGAGGAGTGTTCTCCCTATTTTTTTTCAAACGTAAGTATTCACTCGTTTATATAATATTTTTATAATAACAATTCGTCTACTACTCTGTGTTAATTACGCTTGCATCGAATGTGATAATGCATTCCTTAAACTTATTCTTCTCCCAAGATTGAAAGACACATGTCCTTCAACTCTGAAATAAACTGATTCTTGACTGAAAAATGTCTTTAATACAATATTTCTTAATCTTTCGAATATATTGATGACTTTTTACGACTATTTATTATTAATCTCAAATTCTCGGTGACAGAAATTCTCTTATTACATGGATTATAGGTTATGTACCAGATTTCTGATATACAGAATATCAAAATTCTATTCTCGTATGCATTGTCATTATATTTAATTTTGATGACCTCATGGCTACTCTGATACGAACATTGATTTATTCTCAGGAAGAAAATGGCCCGTTATAACTGGGGCTGGCTTCGGTTTAGGTATGGCATACGCTAATTGTCAAGAGGATTTAAATTCAACGGTGAAACGACAGCATGCAAGAGACTGCAAACCAGGTGAAAAGACTAAGCCAGAGGAAAAGAAAGGTTCTTAGCAATCTTTCTATTGAATGAAAATTGTTATGCTGTTAACAAACAACATGCAATACACCGATAAACTAGTTGTACTTGTATCATAGTGTCATACATAATAAAATCTATCATCAGTTTTAAATGAGATCGATTTAAAACACAAGGATTTCTGTATGAGAGGCGCATAAATACAAACGTACATATTTATTATCTGTTTTGCTGCCTTTAGCATTTAAACAACTGGATATTTAATGAAATATAAATAAAGCGATCTTTTTATATATTCAGTAATTTCTTTTATATTTCAGTTACTACTCGCTTTTATTTGTTACACGTTATTGTTACGCATACAGGAAATGCAAGACCAAGTGCTATACACTGCACAAAATGAATCGTATTTACCATTAATAATAGTAATTTGCATGTGTAACATTAATTGAGACATAATGTCAAATATCGAGATATTATCAGAGAATAAAAGTAGATTTTCGTATAAATAAAATTCCTTTTCTTAACGCCGCACGTATAAATTTGTACTATATATATATATATAAAAAGTCTAAATGTATAAAATATCTTATCTGTCTTCATGTAATTACCATATAGAATTTTATGTTTGCATCAGTTCAAGATTAAGTGGGAGGAAAACAAGAAATGGTCAATCTCTAATCGAAAATCTTGTTTCTAATATAATATATAGTTAATATTAAAGCGTATGACCGTAATGATCTTCAGCACGGCATAAGTACGTAAACTAAAAAGAAATCACCATGTGTGTGTAATTAAATTTAATCATTGCGATTCCTCAGAGGAGTTAACGATTTATGCGGGGTAGTGGATGTTTTTGGTATGCCTTGTAAATTCTCTTTCCCTTTGACCTGCAATCTCTTTTCCTCCGTTTTATATTTCTCTATTATTCTCTGTTGTTGTGTTATAATTTTCATCTTAGCCTCCAAATCCTGAAGAAAGAATACATCGCGTTTCACTAACATATCTAGTATATTAACAGACAGAAATAGAATTGATTCGACAGATTAGGAAAGAGACGCACCTGTTCCAGCTGATTGATTTTGTCTTTCAATTGTGTCACGTGTTTAATCTTTTGCCTGAGGTTCTGGTGACCAATGATCTCCGCATATTTCTCAGAGATTTCTTCATACTCCTTCATAAGCCGCTCGTTGGATTCGGTAAGTCTTTTTATTTCGCTGAACGAATAGACAACAAATTATTATACTATAATGATTAATTGGCTTTAATGATCGTCAAAAAGGGAATTTACCTTTCTGCTGCTTCTCGACGAGACTTCTCATTTTCAAGTAATCCAGAGTTCTGTACAGAAATAACATTTAAATGAAATTCAGTAAATCCATTGTGTATCGTGAAATAAATGATATTAATTACCTGTATCACTTGTTCGTTCTCGAGATATGTGACTGTATCTGAGAGTTCCTTTAACTTGCAAGTCGCCTATAAAAATTATATAAGAAGCATTAGCTGTTCAATTTATTAAATGAATGCGAAAGGTGCAGTAATTTTAGAACGTACTTCCTTCAACGCAATTTCATGTTTCCTGCATTTATCCTTCAAGCTTTCAACTTCTTCCATTGTTGCTTCTTGTTCGTTTAACCGTTCTTGCAGTTCGCTGTTCACTAGTTCCAGTTGGGAAATTTGATTTACTTGAGCATCATTTCGTTCTTCTAATATAAGCATCATACTATGCGTGTTGTTAACGTGTTTGGCCATTTCATGGAGTTGATTTGTTATCTAAATAATTTAGTTCCAATTATAAGTAACGTAAATGGATTTAAAACGTCAGTAAAGAATATTAAAATAAATACCTCGGCGTTCTGAGCTGTTTTCGCATCGCAATCAGCTTTTAATTTCGCGATTTCTTTGTCAGCTACTCGTCTCAAATCGTCGATCTTAGCTTCGAACAGAGACTTCATCGATTGAACTTCATTTAAACTCTCAGCCTCGAGCTGATCGACTAATCCCTTTTTAACGTCCAACTGTTCCATTATGGCATGCACTTGCTCATGCACCATTTGCGAATTGCTCCGCATGATATTAAGCAAATCTCGATGTTCGTTAATGCTACTTTCGCCACGCTGCAATTCGTATTGAAGTCTTTCCACCTCGGCGGTACTTTGAGCCAGGCGCGTGCTCAAAGCCGCAACCGACGCTTGATTCTCGGCCATTATCACTTCGAATCTCTTTTTTCTGGCTACCATTTCAGCAGCCTCTGCGCGGATCTGATCTTTTAACGCTCTCAGCTCTTCCTTCTTCTCGGCTAATTCAGTCTCGGCTCTATCCAATTCCATTTGCAAGCTCTGACCGAAACTCTCCTGTGTTTCGGCGGAAGATCTTAATTCTTCAAGAGTCATGGAAAGTCTAGTGATCTCGGCGTCCTTCTGCGCTAATTTCTCATCCAAGGCGGCTCGTTCCAACTCGACTCGGGCTAAACATGCTTTATATCTTTCAGCGGTAAGTCGCATTTCATCTTCCACAGTAGCCTTTGCATCTTTGATCATAGCGTTTACCTAAACCAAAAACGACTGTTTATAACAATTTCTCAGGATTGCTCTTACAAAAGAGCACTGTTCAGCAAACATCACAAACAGTGGAAAATGAAAAATTCGAAGAGATCTCGAAAAGAGAAGAATGTCTGAAAATTCTTTAAGCATTTCCCCGGTGCAGCGAAAAGAATTTTTATTGACATTTGAGGAAAAGCACTCAGTCAGTGATGTTTTTTTATTTTACGCACGTGTGACCCGCTTACTTTCGCGTCGCTCTCGGCGATCACTCTTTTGACTCTCTCCTCGCATTCGTTACGACAGGCTGCCAATGTTTCTCTAGTGACAGCCTCCGCGTTCTCCACCATCTTATCGGCATGCTTTTTGATCCGTATTGTTTCCTCTTCGAGTTTCTTAGCCATAGCTTCCTTCAGCTCAGTTATTTCCTTATCTTTTAACAGAGTCAGCTGCACACAAATATTCACAAAATGCATTTAAATTCGATTAAAAATTAAGATACGTGTAAGTAGAAAAAGAATCAGTTCTCTAAATTAAATAGTTTCCTGAAGACTTTAGAAAGATGTAAATATTAAACGATTTTCTATTCTACGCGACACCTCAAGCGCGTTCTCCTTCTGTAATTACCTTTTCTTCGTAATGATCCTTCAGCCTGTTAATTTCCGCTTGATGACTACACGTGAGGACTTCAGTCAGGTTCTCATACTTTGCTCTCAATTCGTCTAATTCACATTGGAGAGTAGATAACTGCGCTTGTAACTCCAAGATAATAGTCTGTCGCGTTTCCAATTTTTCTAACAATTTGTCTCTTTCGTCACTCAATTCATTGACGCAGGAATTGAGCTTGAGCTTTTCCTCTTCAAGCAGCCCGATCTCGTTCTTGAGACCCCCGGTTTTTATTTCTAAATCTATTGTTAACTCTTCGATTCGAGCTTCGAGGGATGCGATCTATAGAACAAATGCATATTAATACTGTAATATTATTAGTAAAAAAAGAAATTAATATTGAAATCAAAGTATATTTACTTTTTCCACGTATGTGGATTTTTTGTTAGCAAGTTCATCTTCTAAGGTGGTTACGCGTTTTAGGCAGTCTGTGAGGCGATTTCGAAGATCCCCTTCCATGGTCTTCCTCGCTTCTATTTCCCTCTCTCTCTCCTCCGAAGCTTCCAACAATTGACCGCGGAGACGTTCAACTTCGACTTGATGTTTCTCGTCGTGTTCGTTCAATACTTCCTGTTGCAATTTCGCCTACACGAATAGAAATGTATAATAACAATATAACTGATTATTTATCTCTAGTTCTCATCTCATATATCGCTACCATCGTTTCCATATCCTTCTGATGCTGCTCTTCTAGTCTCTGCACCTCGTCTTTCATGTCCTCGATGTGCTTCTCTAATTCCTGTATCGTATTGTCTTTATTGAAGCATTCTATTTGTAGATCCGCGTATTCGTGTTCAGATTTGTACTTCAATTTTTGCTTGTTTGGAGAAATAAGTGAGCGTTTAACTTTCGTGGTCGATCTCGATTGTTCCCGATTCGCCTTTCGCGGAAGTTGCGGCTAAAACCACACACGGGAATTAAATTCCTCTGTAAAAGGAATCATTTTTGTTCTATCCTAATTAGTTTCGATGTCTCACCGTTCGAAAAGTGGGAACTGCATTATGAGAAGAGTGGCTTCTGCTACACAATGTTGATAAGTTACAGTCAGCGCTACCCACGCTCCGATTGTCGTGAAATCTTTCAGATTTCTCGATTACTATACCCTTGACTTTATTATCGAGTTTTGGATCATACGCTCCAGGTGGAGGTACATCACCTGCAAGATTATTAGTTGCAGAGTAGAAATTATAATTTATATTAATAAAAATCGAATTCCTCATTCCATTTATTTATATTTTATATAAAATATGGAAAGCAAAATGTATTTCATTATTAAATATTATATGAAATACATCGATAAAATGTACGGGCGGTAGAACGGATCCTCCCTCCGTTCGGCGGAGGCTGAATGGAGAAATAGGCGCGAAAAAATAGGCGGAAGAAGACAGCTGTTTTTTTCAATGAAAGAGACAACGTTCCTACGTGGGGTCATAGACTTACCAGGTGTGTTACCCCATATAACGTCTCGAGGGACTGTACAATACGTCGCCTCCCTTTTCATTTCTCACCCTCTTATTTCTGCACGCAACATTTAAAAATTAAATGGCCTTTACCATTTCCTTCGATTTCACAGAGCATTCGTTTTATAAGAAGACCATTTCCGATTTCTTATTTAATGTAATTTATTATTGTCGCGTTACCCGCTGAACTCGAAGTTTGAAATTAAACGCGGCAACTGGTTGCACCCGGAGGGTTCTTTACTATTAGTCAGATGTTAGTTAGGACCAAAACTGATTATCAGCAGATTACTGTTCAAGTCAAACGTAAACAACTCCGATGAATCATCCAACTGAATTATCGGGATGTTTAGAACTTACAGAGATTAGAATAAAAATGAATGCATTTGTAAGTAAAAATTAATACACACAAACTATTAACGTGATTAACAATAAAAAATAGAAGACTATACTTCATAAAAATCAGTTGTCGTCAATTCCTTCATACAAACTGAATACTCATGAGATCATGCTTCAAATTTCATCATTATCAATCAGTTTGTTAATGAAATGTTAGGATACATCACAGTAAAATAAATTTGAAATATTTTCAACACATTTATTAGTACACGCATGATGCATATCAGGTCAAAGTGCATTCTTGAAGAAATACATGCAAAGCAATTTGTTTACTGCAAAGGAACGTGCAGGACACGAACTACCTCCCTCGGATTATCGATGTATATTCTGAATTAATTTTATATTAACAAATAGCCACGTGGGTGTTCATGTCAAATATAAAAATGTGTACTTACTCGCCAACTCGTTGAACCGTTGGATTTTCGCTTTTGAGAACGACATGTTTAAACAATTTCAATATATCTGAACGGACGATGATGCACAACAAGAACTAACAATTCGAAACGAAATACTTTAATAAATTAACGGCTTTAACATCTATGAAACAAAGTACGCGGCGTATAATAATGTACGTGCGTCCGGATGGGACAATTTTCTTCGACTGTAATCCTCGCCCTCCTGTCTGATCGAGCCAAAATGTCGGGGGCAAATATCAGCGTTCTAACGGTTGTTCCCTCGGTTTGAAATGACGGTTACACGCAACACACATGATGACAAGGTGAACGATCGTGTTTACGTCGAACGACGAATCTTTTCTATGTATAAGTAAGTAGAACCCACCAATCCCCGAACCCGAACCGAGAAAGAGCGGTTCTAAGCGGCACGATGCGCCGATGCAAACCCAGGATCGTATCAAGAATTGGATTCACTTTGACAAAATGAAACTGCGATGTAAATTCCACAAACTTCCGTGGTAAATTCTTGTCTCAAGTGGAAAATAAAGTATTTCGTTTACTTGGAAAATTAAATTGTAATTTTATCCTGCAATTGCCAAGTATTGCACCGGAGAAACAAAAGAGAATGTTCATGTTCGTAGTATAGAATAGAACCACGTATCACAGACAAAATATACAAGTAAGTTATCTCGTTTGCTCTCTACTGTGCAATTTAGATATCGTGGAGGTGGAGATCCAAGATCCAGCTTGGCTCTAAAGTTCTAAACAGACCCGAGCAACATGGTTAGACGTTGATACGAGCCACGGGTATATTCTGACGAATTCGGATAGAATCGTACGTGGCGAGACTGAGTGTGATAGTGGGATCGAAGTGAGGAGGAACGCTTGTTTTCGTTTCGAAGTAAAGTAGAAAAGATGTTAACCGCAGCTGCGAATTCACTGTCGAATAACGGTGGGTCTTACAGTAATGACAGGCCGTCGAGCACAGCAGATCCAGAACTCGCGACTGATCCCGCCTCCGGTGGATTCTTCCATTCCGATTATAAAAAGTAAATACTCTAATTATAAACGTCCTTAAATTATATCTCCCTTAGATCTAGGCCATATGCTAAAGATCACAGAAAGAGAAATCTATTTTTCTAAACTGACATGCTTTCTTAGCTTGACGATTTAAACGACTGTCCTCTTTCAGACATGAAGACTTGAAACAGATGTTAGACAGCAGCAAAGATGGGCTGAAATTAGAAGCTATGAAACGTATAATTGGGGTACTAAATTTTACCTGTTCATCATTATCTTTTTTTTAATCATCGATGATGTGTAAAGAGTAGGAATGAACATTTTCAGATGATAGCGAAAGGAAAGGACGCGTCAGAATTATTTCCAGCAGTAGTGAAGAATGTTGTGTCAAAGAATATCGAAGTGAAGAAACTAGTTTACGTGTATCTGGTCCGTTACGCGGAGGACCAACAGGATCTGGCTCTCCTGTCGATTTCTACATTCCAGCGTGCATTGAAAGATCCTAATCAATTGATAAGAGCCAGCGCTCTGAGAGTGCTCTCGAGTATACGAGTTTCTATGATAGTGCCTATAGTAATGCTCGCGATCAAAGATTCAGCCAGCGACATGTCGCCGTACGTGCGGAAGACCGCGGCCCATGCGATTCCTAAGCTTTACTCGTTAGATTCTGAACAGAAGGATGAGCTGATAGGCGTTCTAGAAAAATTACTGTCGGACAAAACGACCCTTGTCGTCGGCTCCGCGGTGATGGCATTTGAAGAGGTCTGTCCCGAGAGGATAGACTTGATCCACAAAAATTACAGGAAGCTCTGCAACTTGTTAGTAGACGTTGACGAATGGGGCCAAGTCGTTATCGTCAACATGCTCACAAGATATGCGAGGACACAATTCATTAATCCTAACGTAGATGTACGTGGAACTTCTCATAAATATTCATAGTAATTATATATGATTGGAATGCATATGTACATCTATAGGAATTAATTTTCTTAGAGTATAGAGGAGGATGAAAACCGGCCGTTTTATGATTCCGATTCCGATTCGTCGAACACGAAGAAACCGAAGTTGACGCTGGACCCGGATCACCGGTTATTATTACGGAACACGAAGCCACTTTTGCAAAGTAGGAACGCGTCCGTTGTGATGGCAGTGGCTCAATTGTATCATCACACGGCACCGAGAAGCGAAGTGATGATCGCTGCCAAGGCGTTGATCAGGCTTTTGAGAGGGCACAGAGAAGTTCAGAGCGTGGTTCTCCATTGCATCGCCAGCATATCAATTGCCAGAAAGGTAATGTAAGT
This sequence comes from Ceratina calcarata, assembly GCF_001652005.2. Lineage (NCBI taxonomy): Eukaryota > Metazoa > Arthropoda > Insecta > Hymenoptera > Apidae > Ceratina > Ceratina calcarata. Next base: position 323,339 of record NW_017143986.1, read on the forward strand.
ACTAATGTAATTTGATGGATTTAAATACGAGAATGTGTCGAGGAGCGTTTTAAAACGACGAATAACACCGGTATCTTCCCTGTGATAAGCAGTTTTATAATTTTCATTGTTTTTACATTTATAGGGAATGTTTGAACCTTTTCTCAAGTCGTTCTTTGTGAGAACTTCTGATCCTACACATATAAAGCTTCTAAAACTAGACATTTTGACCAATTTAGCGACTGAGACTAGTATCGGAGTTATACTAAGAGAGTTCCAAACGTACATCTCGAGCAGTGATAAAGAATTCGTCGGGGCGAGCATACAAGCGATCGGGAGATGCGCGAGTAATATTAAGGAAGTGACTGACACATGTTTGAACGGATTAGTTTCGCTGTTGAGCAATCGAGATGGTAAGATTCGATTGAAATTTAAAGGCATTAAATCGTATATTAATGTTGTGCGATTTCATTGTGCAGAGGCCGTCGTCGCTGAGAGCGTAGTTGTCATAAAGAAATTATTACAAACTCAACCGAACGAGCACAAGAACATAATCGCTCACATGGCAAAGTTGATGGATTTCATAACTGTACCGCAAGCGAGAGCGTCGATCTTATGGCTGTTAGGGGAGTATTCAGACAGAGTGCCTAAGATAGCGCCGGACGTGCTCAGGAAAATGGCAAAGAACTTCGTGAACGAGCAAGATATCGTGAAGCTGCAAATTTTGAATCTAGCCGTGAAGCTGTGCTTAAACAATCCTGTCCAAACTAAACCGTTTTGCCAATACGTCTTCCAACTAGCGAAGTACGACCAGAATTACGATATCAGAGACCGCGCACGTTTCTTGAGGCGGTTTATCCTAGAGGAAGACGGACAGAAAAAGAAACTTCCGCAGCTCGCGAAAAGAATATTTCTAGCACCGAAACCGGCACCGATGCTAACATCCAGATTCAAGGATTCTGAGTATCAGTTAGGTACGTTGTCGCATTATTTGGACATGCCATGTGCCGGTTACCGTCCTTTGCCATCATTCCCCGACGCGGCCCCTGACTCGGCTGTAAGGGACGTCGTGGCTAGTTTAAGGGACGACAGAGAATTGGAGTATTACAAAAAGCAGAAGAGAGACAAGAAAGGGAAAGAAAAGGAAAGACCGTTCTACAGTGACGAAGAAAGTGTTCAAGCGGACGGTAAGTTGCGCGATCATTAAATGTACGAGTAATGAGTTTTCAGTAAGAGATGTTAATCTGTAGAGCTGGATAACGACAACGACGCTTCGGACACATCGACGAGCGACTCCTCGGAAGAAGAGAGCGACTCGTCCGAATATACGTCGGACTCAGGTAAATCTGAGAACGACAGCGAGAAGAAGAAATCTGTCAAAGCTTCCGAGGAGTCTAACAGCGAATCCGAGAGCGAGGAATCAGATTCCGATGAATCCTCCGAGGAATTACGGGAAAGTGAAGAGGAGAAGTACAAGGCTTCCAATCGAGAAGTCAAAGAGAAACCAAAAAGCAACGTTGATCTCCTCCTAGATCTCGACGATGGTAAGATACGTTGTACGAGGAGAATCGTTTAGAGAATTGAATATTAATAATTGAACGTTTTCAGTGATTCCAATGACACCTGTTATGCCGTTGAGCACAGGTGGCTTTCTTACTCCTATGAGTTCCAATATTGCGAACGATGTCAGAGAAGTATCAGCTTCGTTCATTCCTATCAAGAAGTCTGAACTATTAAATAGTATTACAGGTCACGGTTTAAAAGTAGAATACAGATTTACTAGATCGCAGCATTTAGTGAGCGCGTATTTGGTCACTATCGAATTAACATTCACGAACGAAAGCAATGAAGCTATCAAAGAAATCAAAATGGGAGCAAAGGTAAGATTTCAACCACTTGATTTGATTTCTTCTAACGTGGAATGTGAAATATAACCATATTATTTGCTTCGTTTATAGAATCTACCGAAAGGAATGCTTATACACGATTTCATGAGAATAAGTCAATTAGATGTAAATTCAAACTTGTCCTCTACGCTGGGTATCAATTTTAACGATTCTACGCAACCAGCGACTTTTAATATCGATTTTGTACTAGGAGAAGAAAACTATTCGTGCCCGGTTACGATTAAGGCACCGATCGGCGAAATAATAAGAGCCGTGATCTTGCCGGAGAACATGTTTCTAACGGAGAAAAATAAACTGAAGGGTATGAACGAGCACGCCGCGAAAGTGCAATATTCGGGCAGTAAGAAAGTTGTTGCTCAAAAAGTTTACGAAGCAGCGAACGTTGCGATGATAACTAATACCGATGAAGAAATCAGGTGAGAGAATTTATTCTTATAAAAATTACGTTTCCTCTCGCGTTTCAATAATCTAATTCCTCTCGTTACAGATTTGCCGCCCATACTTTAGCATCAAAGTCCTTGGTACTAGTGACAATAAAACTGATGGACGATTGCTTGGAGATTTGTGTAAATTGCGAGAAAATGGTAATAGGTTCTATCTTGTTAAACGAATTGAAATGTAATTTAAAGACGAACTAAATATTTTATATGTATAGTCACGAATTAAATATATGTTAAATATATTTACAACACTTGTATAAAATATATACATGAAATCCGTATGATGATCGGTGTTGTAAGACTTGAAGAATTTTAACCACGGTGCCTTCTGTTGACGGACAGTAAAACTCAGGTTTCATTTACAAGATTTGAGGAATTTCTCATTATTCCCGATTGACCAAAAGACTGTCGAGCTGCCTGTCCGTGGGCTCGGAGCTTCATCTAATATACAGAGAAGAGAAACATCGGTCTACCTCAGATTCCATATAATTTCCTTTGAGTTCCAATCATTTAGGGGTAATCAAGCTTGAATTTTTCGAAAGGAAGAGGGAACGAAGAAAGCTGTAGCAGAGAGCTTCGGGAACAAAAGAACGAAGGTAAAAAGAAAAGTAATTATTTTATGTGTAACAAACATTTATTTCCCTTTGAATTCGTGTTTGAGGATATAATTTCTATTAAACCATATTTACTTTCGTGGTCGTATGTGCAAAAAATTATATGATATGTGTAGGAATGTATAATAAATTGGATAACAAAGAAAGTATTAAATCCGATGATGCAAGGATCGTTCTTTTTATATTTCGATTAATTGTTAGACGAATTGTTGTGACTGTTGATCTCCTATGCGTTCTCCTTAAAAATGTGTCTTGCATACATCTCTTGATCGATCTAATAACGATTCAATTAACTACGTCTCGTATAGCATTTCTCTTTCGGAGCCTCGATTTTATTTAATATCTACGCGCGCGTGTGTATAAATAGAAGGAATGAATAGTACATTTACATATATTACAGTAGTAGTTAAACATGTACATACATATAAATTTGTATACTTAAACGTCGAGTTGCAATTCTCCTAGTAGCCCTTCCACTGCCTTAAGTCTTTCATCAGATACTTTCGACGCGTACTGTTTCTCGATCTGACTAGCTGCCCATTCGCTCAGCTTCGACGCGTCTTTCTTTTTTGAAGAAGGGCATTTAGGTGATGTAGCAATATTATTTGCCGCCTGCAACCCCATATTAAAATTCAACACCGCTATTCGTTCAATTCAACACTTCTATTCTAAGTCTTACCAATAATAATCCGTACAAAGCTCTGATGTTGTTCGGGTTCAATCTCGCGGCTTGGCAAAAGTATGTTTTAGCTAATTCCATGTTTTCAAATCCACCCTGGAGAAACAATTAATTCTTAATTATCTCAGTAATGCGAGAACTCGTTTATTAGGAACGTTTGCTAATTAAATTACTTGAGAATATTTTATTTCCGCGTATCTCTGATAAATCAAATGACTGTGCGGGTTGTGCAATATGAGCTCTTCCATGCAAAAGGCAGCTTTAGAATATTCTTGTTCTTGTAAATACAGATCACACAGTTCGTGCCATGCTTCTTGATCACTCATGAATCTGTGGATCATACATAACATGTATTAACTAAAATCGGCGCCTGAACTATCAAGTTTTATTCCGGTACTAACTTTCTCAAATATTCAGTAAGCTCTTTAATAGCTTCTGGTATTCGACCTTTTGCTTTTAATATGGCTATGCGTCTTTTCCTTGGCGCTGCATTAGTTTCGTCTCGTTTTATTATAGAATCCAACACTTCTAAAGCTTCGTCATACCTATGAAACATTTATTTTATGTTACAAACAGATAGAACATCCAGAACGATTTTTAATTTCACGTCTAATATCTCTTACATTTCCAAGGCCTCCAGATGCATGGCATGGTATTTATGCACTCTCAGGCTACTAGGAAACTCTTTCTTTAATATCTTGATACAATATTCTGCTAAAGGCAAACGGTAACAATCCAGAGCAGCTATACAGACTTGTTCCAGGACCAGGTATCCTGGGTACAAGTAATATACAAATTGGATCAAACTGGATTGAAGATATTTTATGGTAATAAGAAACTGACGTACTTTCGTTACCCAGTTGATCGATTTTTGACATTAACTTAGATTCCCATAAATCAACTACATCCTTACTCTTTCGTTCACTGTCCTCTCTCCACGTTCTAAACAAGTCTCTTACTTCTACGTAAGGACCAAGGAAATCAAAGATTATTAGAAGATTAATGTAAGATTAAAGAACGAATTAATCTAATATATTCTAAATTGGTTTACCTTTCCAGGATAGTTTATCATATTGACCAGACATTGTTAGATCTTAAACAGTAATAAAAGGAGATTAATCTGTAATGTCTTAAAACATTTCATGTCATCTATTACAGTATTCCTTCGCAATTGATACTTGCTTCCTCTGATAACCTATCTAAATAAATGAAAGAGTATCTACTTACGATATTACAGAAAGAACGTACGTCTGGAATAATACACGTAACTATGAATATACGTCAAATTCTTGGGCACTAAAAACTCATAGGAATCGAAATACACTGAAAAGAATGTATGTACAAGCTATGTGCATGTATTAGTTTCCCCTAGGGGGGGGACAAAATTCAAAACGAGTGTTAATAAGTGTACGTCTTATCTTTTCAATACTCGATCAGGCGTTTATAGAATTGTGGTCGATACTGTTTGACACATCAAAATAAAAACAATGTTAACCTACGTCTGGATAAATAGTTACTGATGTAATTTTATTTTGAAATTGTATGTAAAGGAAATGTGAAAATACAGGAACGGTGTAAATTATAAAAATAATAAACGTTATTCGTTCATT
>NW_017143986.1:330519-344680 GCF_001652005.2 Ceratina calcarata
ATAAAGGAATACTAATGAGGGAATTCTAGTATATTTTTAATATATAAAAGACATATTCAATAATATATTTAGATTCTACTAAGCAAGTTTGTCAATTCAAAATGATTTGAGAAGATGCACATATGATCAATAAGTCATGAAAATATTTTTTATATTAAAATGCATCTCCCCTTTTCAATTTTCTGCCTCACAGCTGATTCGAATAAGTCATACTTCGAGTGCAGCGCATTTAAATACCCTGCCGATTAATTAAATGTAGCGTAAACGCGGTTTACCAATGAGAAACTTAATTTCAGCTGGTGATTATTTGGGGGAGATACAAGCGACACGTACTTGAGATAAGAAGAGCGTACAATTGTTTGGACGTACAGAAACAGTTTCTAAACTGTATACAGTTTAGATCTTCATCTGTGTAATTGTTATAATTGCGCGCTATAAATTCTAGCTATAAAACATAGGACGTGTCAGTGATAGGGACGCCTGGACGCCATGATGGTAGGTGGAACCTGTTATCACTTGGCCGCCGATTTGCTTTCTCAACGAATTTGATACACCGCGCAGACTTTCGTTTGGAACGCTGTAAATATCCTTTATACACGGCTGTTAATTAAGTAAAATGTTTCAGGACGGCATATGCGATACTGCCGACATATTAAATAACGTTCCTCCTAAGAAGGTACTTCCATTAATCCTCTGTTTTCTCTTACAGCAGCTCGTTGAAAACCTGCGATTTTTCATTACAGACGATTCACGCTGACAATGTAGACCTCTCGGACAAGTCGTTACAGGTGGATATATCGGACGCCCTTAGTGAGAAAGACAAAGTGAAGTTCACTGTGCACACAACGACGACGTTACCCGAATTCCAGAAACCAGACAACTTAGTCGTCAGGCAGCACGAGGAGTTCGTCTGGCTGCACGATCGATTCGAAGAGAACGAAGAATATGCTGGCTACATCGTACGTTCTTCAACTGTCTAAAGTACATCGTTACAACATTCTAAAATAATACAATCGTGTTTAGATTCCTCCTTGTCCGCCGCGGCCGGACTTCGATGCCTCCCGGGAGAAGTTACAGAAACTCGGCGAGGGCGAGGGTAACATGACACGTGAAGAGTTCAATAAGATGAAACAGGAACTGGAGGCGTGAGTTACAGAACGTTTTTATTACACATATCTTCGTGTATCAATGTAACGATCACCTCTTTTCTTTCCAGTGAATATTTAGCGACGTTTAAGAAAACTGTTGCCATGCACGAAATGTTTTTAACTAGATTAGCGAATCATCCGGTTTTTCGTAACGATCATAATTTAAGAGTGTTTCTGGAATACGATCAGGACCTCCGCGTGAGAGGTAAGACTCCTCATCTTATCAGAATTACAAGTAATAATATGAAAAGAGTATCAAAAAGTAATTTCGTATATTCGTTGCTGGTTCTTTTCAGGGAAAAATAAAATGGAGATGTTCGGTGGTTTGGTAAAATCGTTTTCCACAACCACAGACGAATATTACCTGTCGGCGACTGTGAAGGACGTGAACGACTTCTTCGATCAGGAGATGTCATTTTTACAAAGTTATCATCATAACTTGAAAGAGGCGACGGCCCGTGCCGATCGACAAACGGCTAAACACAAGGACGTGGCGGACTCGTATATCAAAATCTCTACGAATCTCTTGCAACTGGCTACGACTGATAACGGGAAACTGGAACGTTTTTTAACAAAGATCGCCGAGATGTTCGAGAAGTTAAGGGTAAGCCGTTTGACTAGCTGACTCCTGTTCCTATTATTTATACACTCGTGTCATAATTAACAGAAAGTCGAGGGGAGAGTAGCGTCTGACGAGGATTTAAAATTATCGGACACCCTTCGTTATTACATGAGGGATACAGCCGCGGCTAAGCGGCTCCTGTTCAGAAGATTGAAAGCGCTGCATGCGTACGAATCTGCGAATCGTGCTCTGGAGAAAGCTCGTGCCAAAAATAAAGATGTTCACGCTGTAAGTATAACATTGATCCCGGTTAATCTATGATTCCCGATTTTGAACGACGTTCGTAATGCATAATGAACGAGTCCTGTATATACATCTTCGTATGTATACACTCGTTTTGAATTTTGTCCCCCCCTAGGGGAAACTAATACATGCACATAGCTGTACTTGCGAGTAATACATACAGTGCTTTTAATTACAGTGCACTTTTGAAGGATGGTAGCTCGTATATGTAAACAGAGAGAAAATCTGGTACAAAGTCTCATTGTAAGACTTGTTCAGTATTAACACGTGTATACTTCAAGACTTACTGAATAAAAGTTATAAACTTATAAAATCGATTTGTAAATTATACCCAGTGAAATTGAACGATACACGTAACCGCGAATCGAACAAATGATTGTGTATATATAATGTGTAAGCTGCATTAGATGCTCTTTCTAATACGAATTAAGAACAAGATAGGATAAAGGAATACTAATGAGGGAATTCTAGTATATTTTTAATATAAAAGACATATTCAATAATATATTTAGATTCTACTAAGCAAGTTTGTCAATTCAAAATGATTTGAGAAGATGCACATATGATCAATAAGTCATGAAAATATTTTTTATATTAAAATGCATCTCCCCTTTTCAATTTTCTGCCTCATAGCTGATTCGAATAAGTCATACGTCGAGTGCACCGCATTTAAATACCCTGCCGATTAATTAAATGTAGCGTAAACGCGGTTTACCAATGAGAAACTTAATTTCAGCTGGTGATTATTTGGGGGAGATACAAGCGACACGTACTTGAGATAAGAAGAGCGTACAATTGTTTGGACGTACAGAAACAGTTTCTAAACTGTATACAGTTTAGATCTTCATCTGTGTAATTGTTATAATTGCGCGCTATAAATTCTAGCTATAAAACATAGGACGTGTCAGTGATAGGGACGCCTGGACGCCATGATGGTAGGTGGAACCTGTTATCACTTGGCCGCCGATTTGCTTTCTCAACGAATTTGATACACCGCGCAGACTTTCGTTTGGAACGCTGTAAATATCCTTTATACACGGCTGTTAATTAAGTAAAATGTTTCAGGACGGCATATGCGATACTGCCGACATATTAAATAACGTTCCTCCTAAGAAGGTACTTCCATTAATCCTCTGTTTTCTCTTACAGCAGCTCGTTGAAAACCTGCGATTTTTCATTACAGACGATTCACGCTGACAATGTAGACCTCTCGGACAAGTCGTTACAGGTGGATATATCGGACGCCCTTAGTGAGAAAGACAAAGTGAAGTTCACTGTGCACACAACGACGACGTTACCCGAATTCCAGAAACCAGACAACTTAGTCGTCAGGCAGCACGAGGAGTTCGTCTGGCTGCACGATCGATTCGAAGAGAACGAAGAATATGCTGGCTACATCGTACGTTCTTCAACTGTCTAAAGTACATCGTTACAACATTCTAAAATAATACAATCGTGTTTAGATTCCTCCTTGTCCGCCGCGGCCGGACTTCGATGCCTCCCGGGAGAAGTTACAGAAACTCGGCGAGGGCGAGGGTAACATGACACGTGAAGAGTTCAATAAGATGAAACAGGAACTGGAGGCGTGAGTTACAGAACGTTTTTATTACACATATCTTCGTGTATCAATGTAACGATCACCTCTTTTCTTTCCAGTGAATATTTAGCGACGTTTAAGAAAACTGTTGCCATGCACGAAATGTTTTTAACTAGATTAGCGAATCATCCGGTTTTTCGTAACGATCATAATTTAAGAGTGTTTCTGGAATACGATCAGGACCTCCGCGTGAGAGGTAAGACTCCTCATCTTATCAGAATTACAAGTAATAATATGAAAAGAGTATCAAAAAGTAATTTCGTATATTCGTTGCTGGTTCTTTTCAGGGAAAAATAAAATGGAGATGTTCGGTGGTTTGGTAAAATCGTTTTCCACAACCACAGACGAATATTACCTGTCGGCGACTGTGAAGGACGTGAACGACTTCTTCGATCAGGAGATGTCATTTTTACAAAGTTATCATCATAACTTGAAAGAGGCGACGGCCCGTGCCGATCGACAAACGGCTAAACACAAGGACGTGGCGGACTCGTATATCAAAATCTCTACGAATCTCTTGCAACTGGCTACGACTGATAACGGGAAACTGGAACGTTTTTTAACAAAGATCGCCGAGATGTTCGAGAAGTTAAGGGTAAGCCGTTTGACTAGCTGACTCCTGTTCCTATTATTTATACACTCGTGTCATAATTAACAGAAAGTCGAGGGGAGAGTAGCGTCTGACGAGGATTTAAAATTATCGGACACCCTTCGTTATTACATGAGGGATACAGCCGCGGCTAAGCGGCTCCTGTTCAGAAGATTGAAAGCGCTGCATGCGTACGAATCTGCGAATCGTGCTCTGGAGAAAGCTCGTGCCAAAAATAAAGATGTTCACGCTGTAAGTATAACATTGATCCCGGTTAATCTATGATTCCCGATTTTGAACGACGTTCGTAATGCATAATGAACGAGTCCTGTATATACATCTTCGTATGTATGTACTTGTATGCCACGCGACGTCGAGCTGGTGTCTAATTACGAATTTAATTTTTTTTTGCTCATCAAGGCAGTGGAAGTTGCTGAGGTGTGTTTCCCTACATTTGTATGTTTGATGCCTTGCCGTAGTAATAATGCATAATCGTTTCTCTCGTTCTCGTTACTCTGTTTCACGATTCTCATGAATTGCATAGCAATTGAACTTGTGAATCCTATAAGCATGTTGTCGGTGGAAGGACAGAAATTGAATTATTATTGTTCAAGTGAACGTGCATGGAATAAGTGTGCATGGGACGAGTGGCGTGGATTTATAGGTAAGATGATGTTCAATTTTTTGTTGATTCAGGCGGAGCAAGCTCAGACCGAAGCCTGTGAGAAGTTCGAACAGATGTCAGAGAAAGGAAAAGAGGGTAAGTAGAAAGAATGACGAAATTGTTAATTCAAACATCGAATGGTAGGTAACGATTGAATTTTAATGCGGAAATTAAAAAGTCTCCGACCCTGCTTAGTGTTACGTTTATTTCACGAACGAAATTATACTCCAACATCTGTTATAGAATTAATGGACTTCAAAACGAGGAGAGTAGGCGCTTTCAGGAAGAATCTAGTTGAACTCGCCGAACTCGAAATAAAACACGCTAAAGTAAGCACAAGCTTTTTTATTATTTTCTTCTCTGGTGTTCGTTCGTCGTTTCAGGAAAGCTGAATTCTGTTCGCAGGCACACGCGGAATTGCTCAAGAAATGCTTAACGATCTTACGAGAAGAGTGATCCAGTTTTCTAATTCCCATTCTAAGGATTACTATGTAATCCATACGAAGATAACAATCTATTTAAAATCATAGTAATGTAATGGCACTGCAAAATATATATTTTTTGTTATCTAGATTTATATTATATCCGAAAGAAAAGAATAGTATTACTAACTGCAAAAGGACTCCGTATTAAAATACGATTCTTGTTGTTTAATATATTTGCAAGGCATCAAAGTTTATATATATATACGTGTAAACATTGCAATTGTTTATGAGAGCAGACAATTCGTTTTCTTTTGTATAATTCTTTAACGAATCGTTTCGTTTGGTACAATAAAGATATTGTTTTTTCTTTTCTTTTTTTTACTTTTTATAGATTCTATCTGATATAAATTTTTTTACAAGATTCTTTCCATTCTATATATAAATATATACATCGTAAGTACTATGTATAAGATGTTTTGTATCGTATGCCACTTTCAGGAAATAAGTAATTCGTAATGTGAACAGAATAATTATTAAGAGCTAGGTGTATATTTTTGAAAAGGAGGTACGGTTGTAAGAAATCGGAGATTTTATAAAATTAATCGATGAAAGTAATAAAATGTGAAAACCAGGGAGAGTACCGAGGATAATAAACTTCGATTATTTAATTCACTTGGCAGTTTCGTGATGTATATTTCAGTAAAAAGAAACGATCAGCTCACCTTTTTCCTTCCGGAGAATATTGCCAGAGTATTCTTCTTTAGGTCGAATTATTCTTTTCGCCGATACTCATTTTACGTTTTACAATAGATTTATGTATAACGTGCTTGTCTATGCCGGGTCACTAAAAAATATTGTCCACCAGATCTCAAGCGGTTCAGGCGTTCATTTCTTTCTGCTTCTTCTGTACCCTCGTCCTCTTTACGCTTCTATCTAAAATGCGACAGAGCAGACACCAAGAAGTGGATTATTTTGTATCGTGGATTTTATTAAAATTCGGTTTCAACGAATCTGCGGATAACTCCAAGTAAAATGACACAAATGTTCGTAAAAAGGCGGGCGAACATTAATCAAAATACTTAATTAAGTAGACGATGCGTACATACGAGGGTACGTCCCTCGGTCTGACGGTATGTACGTCGCGTATGTACGCACCATGCCTACGGTGGTCTTCTCGTTACGCAAACGCCTATGTAATTAAAACAATCGTTTCATAAATTCAAATCGGATCGATGGTACGTGAATCTTCTTTTTTACATAACAAACACAAGTTTACAAAATATCGTAGGTATATATGTTGTGTATGTACGTACGAGACGGGAATTGTACAGAGATTTTCTATGGCAGAATATAAGATATGACTATCGATGGACTCAGATGATCCATGCGTAAATACACGGAAAACGCGTAGAACGTGATCGAATCGTTTCCTGTAATAAAGTCTTATCGTCGCTACTGAACTTTACGCCGTTCGTTAAAACTTATTTGCTTGCTCGTTTCTCGAAGGAGATCAAGCCGTCGATCGTTCTTTCTTTCTCTCTCTCTCCCTTACTCTTTCCGCTTTTGGTATTATTATATCGTATGTTTATCCTGAACGAGATTCAGGCCGCCCGAGATCTAATCGACCCCCTCCGATTATTTTCTCTCTTTAACGCGAGTACAATACCTCTTTCTCTTGCGCTCGGTACAATCTTAGTTTCATAAATCGTGATCAGACGTTATTAAGTATATAGTTACCATCGAGCGACTGGCTGTTTAAAGTCTCTTTTTAACGTCGCGTGACGAGAACGTTGCATGCCAGCCGGGTTTTTAAATAACAGAACGAGAAGAGGAGAAAAAAGTATTTTCATAAATGAATTTGTAAGGGTGCGAGTTAATGATCGAATTTATGGTTTCGGTGGTCTTCGCTCCTTTTATTTCGCTTCATTTTATTACTGTTCCACCCACCCTGCGCGACGGGGGGGGCCCCGGAGTGTTCAATCGATAGAACGGGTGTCACGCAATAAGCGCGCGATCCTACTGTTCGCACGGAATCGTTATCTTTGCAATAAGAAACTTAGTTATACACAGAGTCTCTAGCTAGTACTCGGATTTATTTTGAACCAGCTGTAAAATCGAAATCCGCGAGACGCTCAGCTCCCGGACGTCTCGCTGCGTCAAACAATATATAATATATGGCAGTTTCTCACTTATCTCGGCTATCATCAAACCGTCGTCGTGTTACACACATACATCTTTAGATAAGTACATAATATAATACTCGTCGTTTTGATCCCTGTTCTAACTTTTCGTCCGCATTTACGTTCCTCGTCGACTAACACAATATACGCCCTACTCCCTTCCGTTTATTAAATTCAGAAACAAATTAATCTCCCGTATTCGCTCTTCAGATTTTATTAATTCACGATATGTATCATAACGTCGTTCTGCGCGGGTGAGAACTAATTGTCAAATGCAGACGAAACGTTGGTAAATGTATATAACAGCTCCTGCGGGGGAGAAAGTAAATTGGCATATAAAACCATTCGACGGTGCGCAAGTGTTTTCTTAATTATCTCTCAAGTAAACTTCTTTCAGGAATAAAATCATTTCCAGCATCTTCTAATCTTCGTACCGTGAAATTAATAATAATAATTACATACGCATACATATTTGTAAGGAGAAGCGTATGGGAATGTCGACCCTGTGCACTCAGGGAAATTATAAAAGGTAGATCGAATTGATGAAAGGTAGAATGGAACTACAGTAGCCTCCAGATTTCATAATTCCAATTAATAATAGACGGAGAAGAGAAATAAATATAAATAAAACGTGGAACACTTTGAAGAATTGATGGGGATGGTCAATGTATCCGGAGACTGCTATGAGTGGGTCGCTGAAGTATTGTAAATTGAAAATGACACTTGGTAACACCGACGATCAAACTCGTACAGAAGCTTCTCCTGTTGATGTCTTATTAATGTCGTATTGTTTGAACGAAGATCGGCGTGGGAGTCAATCATAATGTTTCAAAGGGAACGCGACTGACTGAGGATGAATCGATGCGACGTACAGTTTGTATTGCTTCCCTAAAGAATTCGATTGCAACGTCGACTCGTTGATAAACGGTTCCTACCGAGAAACGATGTGCCGCCGGTCTAAACGATTTTCCACCTTAAAATTAATCCTAACAAGTAATCGTAAAAAGGTTTACACCGCTATATAAAAATTGACACGATCACAGTTTTCGTTTCTCATCCACGTTACTTTAATAATAATGAAACGTCGGAAACAAGTTTACGATCAACTTATTAATAGAATGTACTACGAACGTCAACGATAAGATTTTATTTATTAACGTATTTTACTCTTTTATTGAAATATATCTAGTCCTTAGAGGACTCAACTTAACTGTATTAAGTGTTTCATTTTATCGGGCACGTTTCGCGTGACTGTCGCCTCGCTTCGAATAATTCTGCAGGATTCGCACTGTCCCTGACAGGACGGAGAGTACGAGTCCAGCCTTACACTCGAAATGCGTCATGACGAGTGGAGTTGGTTTAAAATTGCACGGTTACTCCTGTCGAAGGACGCAGCCAGAAATCGATGGATGAAGGAGATCGGGAAGACACGGGAGAAAGAGAGAGAAATCGTGATTTACTTTTATAATTTCGATCGCACGTTAACGACGTGGACGCAGGGCGATCTACCATGAAAATCTCGTATGTCGAAATGATTCAGCCGGCGGCAATCTCGGCGATGAAACGGAAATAAAGAATGTAACGAGGGAAACACGGTGAGACGTAACCGTCGAGCGAACGTGAAGTAATTACAGCTGGGGAAAGTAAAGGGGAAGGAAAATCTAACGTATACGGAGATGATCGTTGAGATTCAAGTAAAGGAGACGAACGAGGGAGGAGGATGGAGGTAAAGAAAAAAAAGTGATTGCACAGGCGATAATCGTTTCTAGCGTCGAAGGGAAAGAAGGACAGCGAATAGTGGGTCGAAATCGCAGAATAGTAGTCTATCTATCACAAACGGAAGTAACGGTATAATAATTATGGACATATCGAAGAGAAATGCTTATCGCGTTAAAACGATCACTATCGCAGTGGTGATAATTAGTACTAGCAATTCACAGAAATTCTTCTCTGCGGCCGACGTCTTACGGCGTTGTATGGCTGCCATTTTATCACCTGAAACAATCAACGCAATGCAATTATCAACAATTTTATTTTATTTTCGTGATTATTAAATATTACGATTTCTTTTTAAAAAATGCGTTTCTAAAGTGCATAAACTTCTGGGATTGACTGTATAGCCAATACATCCTTAAATTCGTTTTCGTTAAAAGTTAATTTATAACAAGATTCCACATGTTCTACCTTCTGTGACAAAGACATAGATCGATGCTGGCTTGGTATTCGAGGCGCTGCACGTATAATTGCCTGTGTCCGATTCCACCGCTTGGTGAATCGTCAAACGGCTCTGAGTCGAGCTGGGATCGGTTTGCACGGTTACGCTGCCCCGCGTCGTATCGTAATTTATCATTCGATTATTGTGAAACCAGAAAACATATTGCGGCGGTGTTGGACTCTGAAACGAGCACGAATATTATTATTTTAGAATAATCGTCCGGCGATTTTTCACCAGGCGTTCGAACTTTTAATCTTCATAATTCCACGTCCACGCGTGAATCTCGAAGGATCTTATAAATTCTGCTTTTCCGGTTTGCCATCGTTTTTCACCGCGTCTTGAAACACCGATATCGATTTTCGATACGGCGACTGACAAAATCTCGTCGCCACCCTCGCGTAATTATTAAGTCTAGCCGGGATAATTACTGAAACGAGCTGTGGGTGCCAATACGACGGCAGCTGTGACATTATTTCCCGAGTGGACCCTCCCCCGATCCGCGGACGTTCCCCCCCACGAAACGGGAAAAGAAACGCGCATCCTCTGCATCTGCGCGACACATTTTCGACTCGTGTCCGGGATCTGAATCGAAGGGCATTCTCCGCTCGCGCGGAAAGTATGCAAAGTGGAATAGAACGTCGATGTCAGCCGAACTACGACAACGTATAATAGACGTCTCTTCCATTCCCCTTGAAACGAGACAAAATCATTTCGTCACGCTTTGTAATGCATCTTCGTGTTCACAGATTATATGAAAGATTGACACACGAAACGAGGAGAAGGAGGAGGAGGAGTTCTAGAATCTGGCTCATGTGCCTAAGATCGTCTTAACGCGATATGTAACGTAATTATGAATACCGCGTCTCCTTACAAGGTGCTTAACCCCGGAAGCCATAGCGGTTTCCGGTTAATACCATCAGAATTTCTTAAATGCATTTTCCCGGAGATCTAGACTATCAGGGATCAATGCACCTTTCACGTTGGAAACATTCAAGACGCGTTCTCCTTTCTATCCATGACCGCGCGTTGTACGCGTGCAACCACGCCGAGCGGATAGAAGCAAAGAACAGGAGGAGAAGAGGGGAAAAAAAAGCGGCGCACTTTATTTTCGTTTTCCCGATAGTGTCGAGTTTGCAGCGGCGGTCGGCAATGCCGCTTTAATGCACTTCCACTCTTGTATTCGTGACTAAGCTGCGCCTATTTCGCTGCAGGTTTTTCCGCGCCGCGGAAGGCACGCCGTGGCGTACCGTACGTACCTATGCACGTACAACGAACGTTCCCCGCGAACCTGCAAGCTGTGCGTTTCTATGTACCCTCGTTAAGCGGATGGACAGCGGCAACCGCGTACCTTTATTCGCGTTTCGTGACGCGTACGAGCGACGAATATTTTCCCGTATCAATGGGGGAGCGACATAGAAAATGTTAGCGTCTACCCTTCCTTTCTTTTTTTTTCTTTCTTTTTTTTTATCGTCGTATAACGGGCCGCGATTTATAGCGACGACGTTAGAATAGCGTCTGCGTCTACGTATACACGCGGTACGTGAAAGTTTTGATAGGATCGCATCAATCATTTCGAGATATACGAGAATTAGAGGATTTTCTTACCTTTTCTATTATGCATACGAGATTTATAATGGATCCTACGTCGACGTGATGCTCGCCGCTCCCTAATATAAATGCTTCTGGTATAACTATGTTTAGATTGACAAAGTGTGATAATATCCCTGTACTCCTCGAGACCTGAAACCGATAACACACAAACGTGCGTTATTTTATCATCTAGCTTTGAAAGTGAAAGAAATTCGCATCGTTCGAACAACTGAGCTGCTCGAACCCCGTAGTAGTACTACTATACGGGACGACGTTTTAGGCAGGACAAATTTGCTCAAACGCCCTGTTTATTTGCACCGTTGAATTTCGCCGCCCCGACCTCATTAAAACCGATTCATTTGAAGAGCCACACCGGAGACGGTGCGCTGCGCTGCAATAACTCTCCGCAACGTTATTCGCAGGATGCAATTGGAATTACGGAGGCGCGTGCATCAGTGGTGGTGCTGGTGCGAGCCGTCCGTTTGAGACGATTAAACCCGTTATTACCTGACACTCGTAGGTCCCATTGTCTCTGTCCTGAACGTACTTGATCTGAAGGGTCCAGTCGTCCGAGCCCTCCGGGTGTAGAACTTGAAACCGAGCGTCATTCGTGTACGTGAACGTGGAACTGGTGAGGACGTGGAAGTCACGTCGCCGTATCCAGGATATCTGCGGAACAGGTGCACGTCGATCAGTTTTCTTGCCGCGGGTCAGACGCAGCCGCGGCCGCTCGGTGATAAAGCACAGAGCTCTCTAACGACCACCATAGCCGGCCGGGGGAATCACT
Organism: Ceratina calcarata; assembly: GCF_001652005.2. Lineage (NCBI taxonomy): Eukaryota > Metazoa > Arthropoda > Insecta > Hymenoptera > Apidae > Ceratina > Ceratina calcarata. Next base: position 342,580 of record NW_017143986.1, read on the forward strand.
CACCTCCGTGTCGGACACCGTCCTGTCCGCTTGGTTACGAACTTTGCAATGCAAAAACGCGGTCCCGCCCAGCTGCACCGTCACGTTCGAGACGGTGTTGTTATCGTTCGCGTCGTTCACTCTCTGCAGCTCGTCCATGTTGCTGAACCATAACGTCTTCCAGTTCGAGGGTATCACGTAAGGGACGCGCCGGTCTGGAACATATTCTAACATCAGAGCATTCAGTATAGTTCCATTTAAAATTTCTTAAACAATATTTAGTTATCAATTTAAAAGGTATACGTTCAGAAAAACGAGGTTTAGGTATGAACTCGATATTTTCATATTCAAGCACAGATTTCACCCTCTTTAGTCGTCTCGCAAATCTTTCGCATATCCGATAAGCTAACTGTACATTTCTAAGGCCGGGCACAAACGCCCAGGTAAACCCAAGAGGTACGCTAGCATAAACGTGCCCGTACGAGCTTACGCGTATGATAGAAGCGACCGGCGAGAAATCATTTAGCCATAACTGGAAGAACGTGCAAAGCTACGACAGCATTTCTAATTCTACGCGTGGCACAGGTTCGCCTGAACGTCTACAAGTCGGCTATTAGAAATCATATAGACTTCTATGATGGGTTTCAAACGATTATTGAGCTTCGGGGAAGGAGAGATTTGGCGAGGGTTCTGTAAATGATATATCATACCCCGACGGATAGGGGAATGGAATTGAGGGGCGAAGCGAAATGGTGTTTGAAATCAGAATTCTCCCGTCCCTCGAACTAACATTAAATCGTTGAATACACGTTATCGTATTGGATTTATTTTGAAGATACGCTCAGATATATTAACATACACACATATTAATATTTGAGTCTGATATTTGTATTACATTTAATATTAGTCGTTGTTGATTTGTTAAATACATCACTGCAAACAGGATATCGACTAATTTGATTATAACCGAGTACTAGTGTTACGTTCAATATACTGCACGTTGTTGATTTATCGAATAAATTTATGTGAACAATTACTTCTAAAACCGCGATTCGCATCCATTATCTTAACGTTAAACAAGCCGAGTATTAAAAGTAGGGAATTTTAATCGGGACGGGAGAAAAAGAAGAAGAAGAAGAAGAAGAAGAAGAAGAAGAAGAAGTTCGGGTAAGACAAGCGCAGGTTAATTCGAAAGTAACCGTAGTGCTTCGGTAAAGGGAATATAGCCAAGGAGAACCGGGGACGGGAGCACGGGGGTTGATGGACATAGAAATCCGTAAATGGAAAGAGAGAAAATTGGGGAACGAAGGCGGAACCAGCGAGTTGGTGGAGGGAAGACGCTGGAAGGGTCTAGGCAAAAGACAAGCACTTGAGACTGAACTTTGCGAGCTTTTGAATGCAGGGCATAAGCTACCTGTCTTTTGTTTCCGCGAGACAATGCGAAACCTTATACAACGAGACAAGAAGCCGGGGTCTACGATGGAAAGGTGCTCCTACTTTGCCTTCGACCAGTCAGTCGGACAGGGGTTACTGTTCCTCCTTTCTCTCTTTTTTTTTTCTTTCTTTAAGTATTCCCGATTCACAACCACTTTCGAGTGTAGAACAAGTGCGTACTAGAGAAGATATTTCGCGAGGTTACCCCGCTTCTTCTTCTACCTCTGGCATTTTTTTCTCCTCACTATTTTCGTTCCTGCCTGGTTCCTCGTAGCAACCCTTTCCGTCTCTATCCTCTTTCCCTCGTCCGGAGGATTTCCGTCTATCCTCCGGTCGGGGAACGGCATTTATTTATTGCACGCCGAGCCAAAGGCTTTATCTAATGCATACTTAATAGCATTAAATCTGCCCGACGTATACTCGACTTCTTGCACCGGGTGGATCCTCGAATATATGCGGCTCCGCTCGTACCGCATGCACTTGACTCCGCGTCTCGCGAACCAAAGACGAAACGTTGATTCTGAGGTCTCAACCGACGTACCCTTCCCCTCGACTAAGCACTTTGTTCAACGATAGCAGAATTATACTAATTATTTTACTATTATTTTCTCTGTTTACTTCACGGGTTAACCCTTTGCACTCGAGGTCTTTTGCGCTCGGGCGAACCAGCAACTCGAGACGATTTCGG
>NW_017143987.1:0-313 GCF_001652005.2 Ceratina calcarata
CGCCAGCTATAAGAAACGGTGTAACACTTCACTAGCCGGCTGAGTCACCGCGAGTAGAAAAAATGATCAACATCACCTGCCTAGACGGTTCGGTAGACGCCAGTACACGTGTACCACGAATTTGTGTTTGAATTCTCGGAAATGTATGTAAATACAACAAAGAAGGAAGATGATTGATCGAAAAGGAAAAGAATATTCGTCGATTGCGCCGCTCAGTGAGGAATCTCGTCTTTCTGAAGAGCTAGAGCCGTAGTTCCAGTCTTGTCGGCAGTTTACTGTCAAGGAGTACACTTCGTCTAAGACGCTTTTCGTC
>NW_017143988.1:0-313 GCF_001652005.2 Ceratina calcarata
CAAACTCGAAAACAAGTTATTCACTAAGATAGCTCTGAGGTTCAAAATCAATTCTCAGTCACAGACTCGAAGTCACACTTTCCTCCAATCCTGGAAGTAGTATATTTTATATTTCATTAATTAAAATGTAAATTGACAAAGGAGACTGACGGGTCGAGTGGCAACGAATGTCTACGGTATGAATTTAGCAGGAAGGGAATACGTATGCACCTCCGTCAAGACCTATTAGGACACTTCACTTCGTCTCATGCAAAATGTAACATTTGACCCAAATTAAATAACTTCTACTAGTCATATGATACTGGTTATAATA
>NW_017143989.1:0-313 GCF_001652005.2 Ceratina calcarata
CCAGTTTCTTCTCATAGAAAATTCCTGCCAACGCAGTACTCCGACCAAACCTAGACCCTCTTTCCAATTTGACATTAAACAATTACCCCAGTCAATATCAAATCACATCTCAATCACAATATAGAACCTTTGAAACAACAAGCCATTGTCACGTAAAAACTCCTACAACTCTATAATACATCTAAACAAAGCTACGTTGTGTCATGCCATTTCACAAAAGAGCTCGCACAATTTTACCCTTCGTATTATTACAAAACTACACCGATACGATTTCGCATTTAAAAATAGAGCCTCCTACATTTATATCCTCTCG
>NW_017143990.1:0-313 GCF_001652005.2 Ceratina calcarata
ATGCCTTCTATCTCAATTTTTTTATTTCTAATACTTCTCGCATTCCACAGTCCCAGCTTAAATACGCTCATCTTCACTCATTCTTATACATACTAGAAGTAAAATAACGTTGTTCGTGTCCTTTTGATTTTATCTCTCGAACATTTCCTTAATAAGCTGAATAAAATGAAACATAATAAACTCCCTTAAACAATACCGCTATATCCTTTTGATCATATTTCTTAATCCTTTCCTTAGTACGCAGGATAAAACAAAACATAATAAATTTTCTTAAACAGTAACGCTTCTTTTCCTTAAATCTACACCCATTTTT
>NW_017143991.1:0-313 GCF_001652005.2 Ceratina calcarata
CCTGGATAATTATAAGCACTATGTCTGATGACAATTGAATCTTTTAATCAAGATCAAGATACAAATAGTGATATCATTTATAGTTTTGTTTAATAGAATGAGTAAAGATGGGATAACGTAATATTAGTATATTCGATGATTTTAAAAATTAGATTCGATAGAAGAAAAATGATCACCTTTACGATGAGAGTTTGTTATGGGTGCTGGGACCACGGTGACGCCTGTCCCAATTTCAAGATTCAAATCAGTTGAATGGTATGGTGCATCGAAGTAGGGTGGCTCCCTTGGAAGAAATCCACCTTGAACAGAGGGA
>NW_017143992.1:0-313 GCF_001652005.2 Ceratina calcarata
ACCTTTCATTCAAATAAACCTAAACCACGCATCCACAGCTCAGTCTCTTTTGGAGGGATATATTTCGCGAAGAAATATATGTGTTGTCATCGTATCAGAACCTTATAATTCCTGTAGGCCTCGCTGGTTCGGCGACACCTCGTGCAGAGCCGCAATTGTTGCAGAAGGGTTCTCTTCTCAACAAACAAGTCTAGTCACCTGTAAAAATAATATTGTTGCTATTATCATCCGTTCCTTACTAATAGTCTTCGTTTACTGTCCTCCTAACGAAAAACGTGTCGATTTTGAGAATCAACTTCGGATAATATCCAAG
>NW_017143993.1:0-313 GCF_001652005.2 Ceratina calcarata
TGTTTCTATTGAATTATCTCAGTAATCACGAAGGGAATATTGATAAATGAAATTCTGATATCTGGCTGTGACAATTTTCTTTGACAACGTGGAGAGATTAACAAACGTAATAAAAAAATAATTGACTGGAAGAAAGATATAAAGGAAGATTTATAATCGATTTTAATGGGAGACTGTTCCGTGCACGCTGACACTAAGAATGTTTTACGAGTCATAAGAAAAATATTGTTCGCCTCGTCGATTTTCTCCTATAAAAACTGGAGACAAGACGAAGTCATCAGAGATCAAATTCGTAGCTGAAATTAAACTTTTC
>NW_017143994.1:0-313 GCF_001652005.2 Ceratina calcarata
CAAACTCAGATAATAATTCAGATTTCCTGTCTTTCTTTACTTATATTAATAATTCAGATTAAACATTTTTTGTGAAAAAACAGATTTTAGAAATTAATTCAAGATAAATCAAATTATAGGAGTTTCTATAATGATTTAGAAATAGCAATTATGGTTCAGCTCTTTTCTAAACAATTTCTAATGATAGATAATATTAATGTTATTGATTATGGTTCTAATAACAGATACCTCATTATGTTTATTTAGCTACCTCAGTTAGACTTGCCCTAATTACCTCAGCGTTTATATTAACCTGATACCAACTACAAAATAC
>NW_017143995.1:0-313 GCF_001652005.2 Ceratina calcarata
AATTAAATAAGAACTCTGTATAATAAATTATGTACGTTTTTTCCACAATAAAAATATAATACAATTGAACAGCTGTTCATGTATCGAGTATATTTATTTCAAATGAGAACCTCTGCCCCCTGGAGGGAAACAGATTTACGAACACACGTGAACTCCTCTTTCGTATCGTCTCTCCGTGCAAAATGGTAAGCACGTACAGATAAGTTTTAAAATCCATAAATTTCCGATCAATCATTTAAATTATAGACTTAAAAAATGTTCGATGCTCTTCTGTAAAGTGTCTAAAATTAATTTAAAACTATAGTATTTGAAT
>NW_017143996.1:0-313 GCF_001652005.2 Ceratina calcarata
AAAAGTTCGCTAATTCGACGGTGGAATGGTCGGATTTTCTCAAGATTCATAAAATGCCATATAATCATATGTAACTCATTAAATATTGAAGTTAGAAGAAAAATGCATAAAATCTTTCTTGTAGAGGACGTCAATGCCTACAATTTTCATATAAAAATTTTTTCGCTGGCGTCAAGTCATTTACCGATTTCCTTTAATAATATCTCCTCTATGCTTCAATGTTGAACTATTTAAAACTGCGTTAAGAGATTACACTCCGAGTCTGTCTATTTTTATGCAAAACGAACTATGTTATAATGACACCAGTTATAAA
>NW_017143997.1:0-5271 GCF_001652005.2 Ceratina calcarata
TATGAAGCGTGCGGATGTGTACAATGAGAATGATACGTGTCAAAGAGGTGAAGTGTTTGAGGGATAATTCAGATTTATAACATACAATTCTCCCAGCTTTCCTCACAAATGTACGTTTATTGAATAGTGCAATAAAAAGAATCCTACATCGCAGAACAATGAAAATGATTTGACGATCAACAAACTTCCTATGACGGCTAATCCAGTATCATATGTTAACGATATCACTGGATGGAGTACATCACCATGAAATAGGATACTGACGTATTTACTAACTGAAAATACAGATTACATACAATCGAGGTACTGTCAGACTTTTATTATTCAGCAATCTGAAGCGATAAGTACAGTAGCGAAACCTTCGAATGATGGTGTGAACACGACCAGCAGGTTGAAGATTTCACCTTTTAATGTTTTCAACATTATGAACAGTAACAACTTTTGCATAGTTACTGGCGTTCTGTACCATTCGCTGTTGTATCTGCAAACTTCAATTGAATAACATGCATTCGAATGGAACGAAATATGTGAATACTGGTAAATTACGGTACGTGCACGAATCGACTACTGCTAATAACGGAGGAATTATGCTGGAACTTACAAAGCTGTAAAAATATCGTCTCTGCCATCGTTTACATCTTGTATTAAATAATTCATATAGAACATGTAAATAAAGATGGTAAGAATGCACGTCGAAGGAATTAGCATCTGATCATCCACTCCAGATATCGACTGCGACAGCTAAAAGAAGTTCTTCCAGGTTTTCTTCTTATTATTAAACAGAATATGTTCTTTACAGACGAGGCGCGGTATTCACCCAAAATAGATTAACGCTTAGAGCGATGACGCCACAGATAAGAAGCAGAGTGTACGAAACCGACAAGTGTTCCTCCATAAGCTTAGTGAACCTTCAAAAAATTAAAACGTAATGGTGTCATTTCTAGCTGACCAAATCTCAGAATTATTTATTTGTTAATTCGTGTGAAAGAGCCATCCATTAAGTAACGAGGAAAATATTGTGAGTATGAATATTTTCTAGAAATACGAACTTGATCACCCGTGTGTGTAAAACGATGGCTTTGATCAGACCCTCTTTTCCTTTATCCGCTAAACATTTCTGTGATCCATTTGTGGAGTCAGAAATCGCGTTTTCGATACGATAACTGAAAATGAGAGTTGTCTCTNTAACGAGGAAAATATTGTGAGTATGAATATTTTCTAGAAATACGAACTTGATCACCCGTGTGTGTAAAACGATGGCTTTGATCAGACCCTCTTTTCCTTTATCCGCTAAACATTTCTGTGATCCATTTGTGGAGTCAGAAATCGCGTTTTCGATACGATAACTGAAAATGAGAGTTGTCTCTAAACGATTTGGTTTTGTGAGAATTTCTCTTGAGTGCGCAGAACATTCGGACAGAGAAGGAATACCATTTTTCCTGTTACCTTACGATTTTCAACAAACTGATAACATGATGCATATACATCGTGCTTAGCGCTTCTGTACCAACGAACGTGGTACAACCTACGAAAAATGTGAAATCTACGTAGATCGCGTACGGGTAGAAGTATTTTTCTCGATCGCCGGGATACTCTAGTGGAAACGGGTAATTGTGAGGTCGCGAGGCGTTAAGCGGAAACAAAAAGTCAAGAATCTCTGCAGAGAAGTGACTAGTCATCCCGATAAACACTGGAATCCATACTATGTCTGCAAACAAATTATTTTATCTCACAAATAATAGAAGATTTTACAACTGAAATGACCCTTGAATGTTCATTGATCTAATGAGATTCTATTGTCTATTTCTTACATGCAAACATTTTCCCAAAACGGTCACCCCTATAGGCGTATTTCGTCAGTATTCTAACTTCCTCGTCGTTCTCAACCGTGACCCAATCGTAACTGATATCACGAGACATTTTCCAGATCTGAATTAATTAATTAGTTGATGTATTAAACTTTGCCAGAATGTAAAACACGCACAAATGACAGTCATTTCGACTCACTGTTTCACTTTTAATTAAGAACGTCAAGTATTTAAAGAAAAAGCCAAGAGACAACGATAAGGGTGAGACGCAACTTATGTATCCCGACACTGTATAATGCTGTGTTGCCATCGATATGAACTGGAAAATACCAACTTCAAGTCCAATTCTTAAAACGCTCGGTAATTTTCACTGTCCGTGTTACGGTATTATTATACCTGTATGATTAGAAACACTGAGAATGCAATGATGATCACGAAGATCTGAAATCGCTGGATATTTGTGTTTCCATTAGGCCAGAGGCCAATCCCCGACAAAACCGCGGTGCTGAACTTGTAATAGTCTGACTTAACGCGATCCATACCGCACCGCACCTGAAACGCAACTGACTCGCGCGCTCCCCATGCCGTAGAATTTCGCCCCTTTTATTTTTTCCGCACGCAACATTGCTTAATAATTTAAGCACGAGACGATGGGGTCTCGGGATGATTGACGGGAGATGTAATTTTGAAATTGTGCGAATAAATGCGAGGGTGAGTTCGCAGAAGTCGATCGATAGAGTCTTCGTTATAAATTTATCAGCAAACGTGTAAATTCTATGCTCTGCAGGGGGACAAGACACACGTTGTATTACAATTTCTTCTGAATTATGAAGAAGAGATATTTCGCAAGAAGTTTTCTTCTATTTCTGTCTCAGGTGGCATGGAGTGCACTTCGAGCCTGCGGCTACAACGGGAGACCTTAGCATTTCACGCCGCGATGTGGATTCCGTTTACGTTCAGAACAATGTGGAACATAGCCCATTCGTGTGAAGCGCGTGGATTGAACGTGTGCGTAAATATGATTACGCGACGGTTACAAAGTGTGAACATTAGATATTAAGTTTAGAATATGGCTGGACGATTATTACTTGTGCAATAAAATTGTTGTTCTCGGAGTTTAAATGATACTACTGCCACTTGTACTTACGGAAAATAGTGGGAAAATACATTTGAGAACGGCTTCAAACGAATTCTCCTCTTCCAAAGGTTTCGCCCATATAATTAGCCAAGAACGCATACGCTACTATCGTTAGGCTCAGATGGACTTCTAAGAGCAGGTACTTCAATTCGATGTGCTGCAGTTTCGCTTGCGACAATTAAACTCATCGCTTCGTAGCCACTTTCCAGCTGCTCTTCATTCAAGAATTACTTAGGACCAGAAGATTGGTAATTAAACTTTAAGGACGTAAAAAAAATATATTATAATACCTCACCATAAGATCAGGTTCAGCCATCGTGTACGGAGATTGAAGTGCTATTGACGATTTGTTTGTCAAACCACCCACTGAATTATTTCCTTTCTTACAGCTCTGAAAAATTATTTCTTACACTCCTGTGAAAGTCAGAAGGGTAGCATCTACAGTTGGCACTGTGAGGTGTTCATGTCTAATTGATGACACGTCGATCAATTTTCGCCTCTTATCACGTAATCGCAGTTATTAGAAGATTAGAAGATAGGTCACACGTGAACGTACGAACAAAGGGGAAGCGTGAAACGTGTTGTTCCTACGAATCTTCACCCATCCTCAGTGTATAGTCCGGTGAAATTGTTTCTCGAGTAGCCCTCAGTCGGCTCAGTACGGTTGGAACGTGCAAATGTGTACAACGAGAATGATATGTGTCAAAGAGGTGAAGTGCTTGCGAGGTAATTCCAATTTATAACATTCAATTCAGACTGGTTTCCTCACAAATAATCGTTTATTGAACCGTGCAATAAAAAGAGTGTTACATCGCTGAACAATGGAAGTGTTTCATCGATCAACAAACTTCCTATGATGGCTAATCCATTATCATTTGTTAACAATATCACTGGACGGAGTACATCACCATGAAATAGGATACTGACGTATTTACTAACTGAAAATACAGATACATGCAATCGAGGTACTGTGAGACTTTTATTATTCAGCAAACTGAAGCGATAAGTACAGTCGCGAAACCTTCGAGTGATGGTGTGAACACAACCAGCAGGTTGAACGTTTCACTCTTTAGTGTTCTTAACATTATGAACAGTAACAACTTTTGCATGGATACTGGCGTTCTGTACCATTCGCTGTTGTATCTACAAATTTCCATTAAATAACATGCATTCCAATGGAACAAAATATGTAATTAGTGATAATTTACGATACATGAACGGATCGAATGCTGCTAATAACGAATGAATTATACTAGAACTTACAAAGCTGTGAAAATACCGTCTCTGCCATCGTTTACGTTTTGTGCTATATAATTCATACAGAACATGTACATGAAGGTGACAAGAATGTTCGTCGAAGAAATAAGCATTTGATCATTCACTTCATGCATCAACTGTGACAGCTAAAAGAAATTCTTCCAGGTTTTATTCTTCTTATTAAACAGAATATGTTCTTTACAGACGAGGCGAGGTACTCACCCAATATAGATTAACGCTAAGAGAAGTGACGCCACAGATAAGGAACAAGGAGTACGAAACCGTGAAGTGTTTCTCCATAAGGTTAATGAACCTTCAAAAAATTAAATGTATTGGGGCCATTTCTAGGTGACCAAATCTCAGAAGTATTGAGTTCTTAACTCGTGTAAAAGAGTTATCTATTAAGTAACGAGGAAAGTATTGTGAGTATAAATATTTTTCAGAAATACGAACTTGATCACTCGTGTGTGCAAACCGATGGCTTTGATCAGATCCTCTTTCCCTTTATCCGCTAAACATTTCTGCGATCCATTTGTGGAGTCAGAAATTGCTTTTTGAATACGATAACTGGAAATGAGAATCGTCTTTAAACGGTTTCGTTTTGTGAGAATTTCTCTGGAGTGCATAAAACATTCGGAAAGGGAAGAAATGACACTTTTACCTTACGATTCTCAACAAACTGACAACATGTTGCATATACATCACGCTCACGGCTTCTGTACCAATGAACGTAGTACAACCTAAGAATATTGTGAAACATACATAGATAGCGTCCAGGTAGAAGTATTTCTCTTGATCGCCGGGATAGTATATTTGGAACGGATAATTGTGAGGTCGCGAGGCGTTAAGCGGTAACAAAAAGTCAAGAATCTCTGCAGAGAACTGAGCAGTCAGGAAGATAAATGCAGCGAGCCATAGTGTATCTGCAAACAAATTATTTTATCCCACGAATAATTTAAGATTTCATGAGTGAAATGACCTTTGTCAACAGCGAAAAACCCGCAACATGGTGATTTAATTAACCCTTTGACTACGGCAGACTTTGGCACGCACTGGCCGTACGGTACG
>NW_017143998.1:0-313 GCF_001652005.2 Ceratina calcarata
AATGCCTCTTGAGAACCCTAGAAGAAGGTGTACTACAACGGAAACTACCCGAAAAGCTAGTTGGCAAGTCGAATACTGAGGGATACGTGAGGATATAGGCGTCCTTTCAAGGTAGTTCGGCTTAAACGCTTATAAGTAGACTTGTATCCCTCATATGTATAAAACAAGAATGAATGCCTCTTGAGAATCCGAGGAGAAGGTGTATTTTAACGGAAACTACACGAAAAACTAGTAGATAAGCGGAATACTGAGGGATATTTGGGGATATAGGTGACCTTTCAAGGCACATTCGGCTTAAACGCTTATAAGTCGA
>NW_017143999.1:0-313 GCF_001652005.2 Ceratina calcarata
ACATACACATGAGCCGAGAGCAGAGAAGCGCGACGTAATCGCGGTCTACCTCTATATTCCACACCCTGTTCCTCTTCCTTGCGGAAAGAATGTCTTCTTTTAAGGGTACTTGGAGTACTCGGGAAGCTGGGATGCCGCGGAGGATATCGCGCGCATCGATTCCACGGAATTTCAACGTTCTAGAACAACGAGGCTGTTCGTATGAAAATTGTGAGAAACGTTTGAACATTCCTCAGAGAGAACGGCTGCATGCATCGTGGCTTCCCAACCGACACATGCAACTACCAAAGAAAGAAAGGAAGAAAGAAAGAAA
>NW_017144000.1:0-313 GCF_001652005.2 Ceratina calcarata
AATCGTGAACTGAAGTTCTCCAAGCGGAAGGCGCGAGCTAATTTCGGCACGTCTGCATTACGTAACGACTCCTAACGGACTCATCAAAACTATAATACTTTCAACACGATAATACTTATCGCACGTAGTCTGTTCATCGATTATATTAATCGTGAACGAAAGTGCCGCAAGCGAAAACTCGAGTGAACAACGGCACGTCTATCTTCTTCATAACGGACTCATGCCGGTCTGTCGCCGACCGGCAGTTTCTTCGTTCTTCACTCGGATTATTTCGTAATACTCTGTTGGATTTTTCGGGATCCGTCATTGAGTT
>NW_017144001.1:0-313 GCF_001652005.2 Ceratina calcarata
TATGAACTGTATGCGTCAATGAACGAAATGGGACGGATGCCGCAGAGTGCTACGACCAAGACGTCGCATCGATTGATCGATCGTCAACGACCAGTCGCACCCTTGGAGACGCGACGGCAAGAGAAATGGCAAGCTGCACCTGCGAAGGATGAACCTCAGTCGTCAGGTATCGTCTGTTTCAATTGTGGACAGTCAGGTCACATCTCGAGACGATGTTTGAAGGATCGTATTACCTGCAACTCGTGTAAAAAACCGGGTCATCTGGCTAAATATTGTTAGCGGCTGAAGCAGTTTGCTAATACTGCACAGGTGA
>NW_017144002.1:0-313 GCF_001652005.2 Ceratina calcarata
TTATTATTATTATTATTATTATTATTATTATTATTATTATTATTATTATTATAAATTCTTTGTTTCGGATATTTTCTATTTATTTATACATATACTACTACATACTGTGATTTTCTAAATTCTTCCTCACTTCCTTTGACTGATCTCTACTTCAATTCTTCTAATTCTCCATGTTTGTTGTTTGTTGTTTGTCAAAGGAATACATAGCCTATAGGGATCTCTTACCAACATCTATCCTATTATTCTTATCTATCTGATTACTATTATTATTCCTATATCGTATTTTATTTTTTGTTATCCTGCTGCACAGAAC
>NW_017144003.1:0-313 GCF_001652005.2 Ceratina calcarata
ACACAAACGTTCAATCAAACAGATAAACTAATCATATGAATAGATTTTATTGTTGCAGATAGGAAACAGGAGAAAGAAGGAAAACAAGCGGAAAAAGTAACAATACAACAAGAGGACACAACGATAGGAACCGGAATAAACGGACTGAACGAACGAGAAATTAGACGTTAAAACAGGCGGAACAGAAAGAAAACCACACTGACACCACGAATAAAACAAATCCAGGACGGGAAAATAACGGACCACGGGTAACAATAAGTACGAACAAGACCGAATGAATGAATTGTATGCACAGTAAGAAAGAAAGGGAAAT
>NW_017144004.1:0-313 GCF_001652005.2 Ceratina calcarata
AAGTTTATGTACCTTAGAAAAACGCATTTCCTATAATTAAAAAGAAATTAGACGTTGAAAGAACAATGATTTTAGATGAAAAAAGTTTATTTGTTAACGTTCAACTGGTTTCTAAACAATAAAAATTGATAGAATTTCTTACATTGTTTATATAAGTACTTTTCTATCGCAAATTTTTGCCAGTGAATTCTGCAGACTTTCAACCCTAAAAAATACAAAATTATGAATTCACGATAAAAAATTTAACAGAAAATCGACACCCGCTATGCTCTGATGGTTCAAAAAATATTATAGAAACAGGATAGGACTGCTC
>NW_017144005.1:0-313 GCF_001652005.2 Ceratina calcarata
GTTCATACATTTATGGAGATACTGTGCGCATATAATTTAAAAGATGTTTCTAAACGAACGTTTTATTTATGAAATTTTGTAAGAGCAATCTTAACTGAGATAAGAAGTGAAAATAGAAAGATGGATGAGCGTCGGGTTCACCGGTGTGATACAACTTCCGGTTATTTTGATTAAATTGGAGGAAGACGGAACTGGCCGACGATAAAAGTATGATGCGAACGCTGTCTACCGTTGCGCCTCGGCCAGGAACGCACGCGTGCGTGCGTGCGTGCGTGCGTTTAGTGCGCGCACGAGGACGTACGTGTTCCGAACC
>NW_017144006.1:0-313 GCF_001652005.2 Ceratina calcarata
TATTAAGTCGCGAGCGTGATTAATGGGCGCGAGAAGGCCGTCCCGGGCGACGCCGTCTAGCGTCATCTCCGGGAGGCTCGCTGTGTTGGGCCAGTGGCAGGTTACCAAGGGTCCTAACGCGGGGACGGATACGATATGCTTCGTCACAAAGCTATTTTTGGACTCGAAAAAATTAATTTTTGAAAAAATGGATCATCTGCAGGTAGACGTACAAGCATCTCTCGAACTGCAGTCATATAAAATTCCAAACATTTCGACCGAACTTGTTGGGCAGATTCCAACTCTAATGATTCTAAAAAGCTTTCGCACTCCG
>NW_017144007.1:0-313 GCF_001652005.2 Ceratina calcarata
AATATTTTTAAGGAAAGGGAATCCGCGATCTCGTGTTGGAATAAGCCGTATTTTGGTTTTTTTTTCCATTTGTAACCCTCTGTCCTTACCGATCTCGGTAGAGGGCTCGTTGTGCCACGGATCTTTCCCGATTTACGATCACATTTTCCGTACGGGCCTGTTTTTTCGGCTCACGAATTTTTGTATTAAAAAGTTTTCTCCAAGTCGAGGTCCCTGGACCCTACGAACACTTTCGTAGGGATGGCAAAATTACGTACTGCCGGATTAGGAGCTTTTACGCATACTCGGTTTTTTATTTATTCTATATATCTCC
>NW_017144008.1:0-2800 GCF_001652005.2 Ceratina calcarata
AAGAGCATGTCAAACTTTATTAAAACCTCGCAAGATTGACAAGTTGCAAGAGATACAATTGTAATAAGAAAAACAGTTCAATGTGTTGAATTTACGTGTATATAGTGTACGCGGTACCCGGCGGCATGCCACCTGGCGGCTCAAACTTGCCTGCGGGACCAAGCGGGGTTATACGGTTCAGGTATTAGAGCCACGCTAATTTCGTTTCTGACTATGTAGCTTTCTAATAAGGATTGGGCAGAAACAGCGTGATTAATGTTAGCTTGGAGGATTGAAATTGGACAGTTGGTATTGTTGTATGTTGTTCTATTAGGGGACCTGCTTGTCATTTTGGTTTATAGTATTGTTCTTTCCAGTCACCTCCATCCTGTTTATCGAGGTATCGCAGATACCTGGGTTATTTTGAGGGTTCGAGAGCATTGAGGTAGGCTTTAGTCTATCTTTTTTGAAGTTGAGGTAAGTTCTGCACTTATTAGTGCCCATTTTGTGATTGTAGCTATAGTCGTTTTCTTGGCATAATTTTCAGATGGGATTATCATTGACACAGGTGTTGGATGGGTGTCCCTCTCGACCACATTTATAACACCAGCCGTCTCTATTAACGCTTGAGGTACATGTGCTTCTAACGTGGCCGTATGACCAGCATTTAAAACACTGCACTGGTCTGTTCTCTAGTGGTTGAAACTTTGCTTGAGACCATCCTATCGCTAGTGTTTTAATTGATAATAGTTTAAATGCAGCAGATTCGTCACATTTGCACCATACCGTTGCAGACCCTCTCAAATTAGGACGAACAGGACCCAGAATGAAGTGTGTATTGGAACCACATACAGCTTGAAGAGCACTAGTGATTTCGGTGTGGGTAGCAGATACGTCTACGCTTGTAATAAGAACCTCTTTATATTTCTTTGGGCAGGATATTGCAATATCACTGGGTGGAAAGAGAGCTTTAATTTTTTCCATTAATTTCGGCGCTACCTCACCCTCATTGGATCTAGGAATCTCAAATATGAGTCCACCATTTAACGACGCGCGAGGATTAATTGCTTTAATACCAAGCTCCTGTAAATTTATATTTTCTTTAGCTTTTAGTAGTACTTGATTCATTTTTATGTTACTATTTTTATTCTCTGCTATGTATAGGACTTCTACATTTTTCGGTTTTTTCATAGGTACACCTGACGGCGCGTTTGATGTCTTGGAAAAGGAGATCGGATCAGGTGTTGGAGAAAAAGCTTGATTGTTCTGAGGTAAAAGGCCTTTATTGGTGGTGGAGGTTGTGGAACCTTTTCTGGTTCTTCTACTAACAACTTTAGACCACAACTCAGGAGCCTGAAGAAGATTATTGGTTGACTGCGTGTTTGAGGTAGATGGAAGACTCATATCAGTAGAGTTTTTGAATCTTGCAGTACTTTGCTGATTAGATAAAGGTGCTCTTGGATTTTTTGTGTCATTTTGGACGAGAACAAGCATCTCTGTTTTCAGATCTCGAATTTTACTGTCTATGTTCTCGTTGATAGACTGCAGGAGGGAGTCAAGGAGCAGCTTATTAGATGCAAGGGATGAGCTTTTGTCCTGTTCGAGCGTAGACAATAGAGATTTATTTGGTGCAGCTTCAAGTTTCTCTATGCGTGTCTCGAGAAGTTTAATTTTTTCTGTAAGTATTTCGTTGTTCTTAATTAGATTTAGGTTTTCTTCGATTAATTTTTCATTATTTTCAGGAGCAACACAGCTGGATTCAAGTTCCTGCGAGGTGGTCTTCAGGGCGTTTTCAACAGCTTTGAGTCTACTGCTGAAGACTCCTTGTAGGTTCGAAGAATGGAGTCGAACATAATTAATCTCATTAGCATATTCTACCAACGATATTATAATCTTTGTTAGGGCTCTTCCAGTGTTCAGCTCAGATCTAACAGCAGGGTCCTCATCGTTCAGTGAGAAATCTGTAGAGTTGTCAGAGTCTTCGTTAGATTTTTTATGTGCTTTTCTCCTTCCTCTGCTATTATCGTTGGAGGTATTAGAAGTGTTTTGTACTGTAGGACTGTCTTTGTTATTTTTATTTGATTGACATTTGCGTTTGATGTATTCTAGGGTAGCTGGATATTGAGACGAGGTGTCGTGGCGAGAATTCACGGGATGATCATCATGTGAAGCAGGAGTGCGCTTGAGAGTACGAGAAGGAGTATATGATGCATTGTAACTACAATGATCACTTGGGAGACTGATGTCGTTTTTACTTCTAGATGTTCGAGATATATTGTGATCTTCATCTAAAGTTAAATCTGCGTATTCGACAGTATTTTCACATGGAGCTTTGGTAATAAATGGAGATAGAGTTTGGTTATCTGAGTTTTTATTTAGCGTAGATTTTAGACTGTTTTTTGTTTGTTTCTTGTTAAGTGCCATTATTTGTATTATTGGTACCGCCTATGAACAGAGGAGCGGGCAGCGTGTAGAAGGGTGCACCCATGGGAGATACCTCAACCATTCGGCGGAACTCCGCCGATTCTGCACTAGCTCTTTACTCCCTCCAGTATTGACGAAAGAGAGCTCGCTCGGGGCGACTGGGGCTCCGACACCCCAGTTCAATGTTCACTCCCTGGCTTATCCTGATCCTTCCGCTTTTATCCAATTTTCATTGTTACGTCAATCAGTTATGATATTTTACCAAGTATGCAAAACGCGCTGAAGTTCGGCGGCGCGCAAGGTTTCTTATGCTCGTAAGAAAAGGTTTGCATCGCTCCTGCGGTGTAAGAATTCATTTTTGTAAATATTTATAATCCCTACTTCTCAAAAAAATTTA
>NW_017144008.1:3371-3863 GCF_001652005.2 Ceratina calcarata
ACTTGCAGATGTAGGTGAGCCGCAAACAGATGCAGCTATGATTATTCGACTTTTACATGGATTGCCGCAAAGATTTTCACCGTTTCGGATGGCGTGGGAGTGTACGCCAGTAGCTCAGCAGAAAAAAGACAATCTTGTAGCAAGGTTACTACGAGAGGACAAGCGTCTGTGCGAAACAGAAAATCATACAGAGTCTTTAGCACTTCAAATAGAAGCTCTGAAATTAAAAGTGAATAGCCAATCAGCCGCAAGCAGCAAACCACCCGCAGCGACGAAAACCAAAGCTGGTAAAGTCAACGGGAAGAAGAATATTGAAGAGCTAAAGAAGAGAACAAAGTGTACAATTTGCAAACAAAAAGGACATTGGGCGCGAGAGTGTCCTAATAAGAAAATCAACGATGCACAGCAGACATCGTACACAGCATCAGCAAATATATGTGATGTAAGTGCATTTTATTCGAAAACAGCAGATAGTGATACTGACATTTGGCT
>NW_017144009.1:0-313 GCF_001652005.2 Ceratina calcarata
TTGAAACTGTTTTTCCAGGTTCCTCCATCCTGCGACGACTGTCTGTTTGTGCGCTCGTTTTTTGGGTGGAGGTGAGTAAGCACTTCTTATAGTTTTGGAAGGTTGAGCAGGATAACGTACCCATTCTGTGATTCGACTTTAGCCCTGCACGTTCACATATTTTACAAATTGGGTCGCTAGACGAGCATGTGCTACCGATGTGTGATTTATGCCCACACCTGAAGCAGTGGTCTTCCATATCAATGTCGCTGGTACAGCTGTTGCGTACATGTCCATAGGTCCAGCACTTATAACACTGGACAGGTCTATTTTC
>NW_017144010.1:0-313 GCF_001652005.2 Ceratina calcarata
ACAAACCGACTAGCCTGCTCGAGGTCCGGGGTGTCTCGATAGAATGGTCGAACCAAGTCACATATCTGGGAGTAGTCCTAGATTCCAGGCTTACCTGGATTCCGGCTATAACCGACAGAATCTCTAAAACGATCAAGGTTGCTGGTGCTCTGAAAGCACACATTAACCGTTCATCTTCACTGAATAGAAACATCAGACTTGCTATTTATCGCATATGTATCAGACCGGTCCTTAGCTATGGTGCACCGGTCTGATGGGACTGTATCTCCTGGTCTAGGAAAACTCAGATCCAGCGAGTGCAAAATAAAATACT
>NW_017144011.1:0-313 GCF_001652005.2 Ceratina calcarata
GGAATTGGTGCGGTCTTTTGCTAATGTTCAGAAAAAGAAGTGTGCTTCGCGTTATCGATTGAGAAAAAAGAAATTCAAAGCGTGTACCTGATTTGTAATGTAAAAGGAAAAAAGAATTTGCTGCAGATGTACGTAGGTGCCTACTATCATACAGAATAATTAGAAAGCAAAGATATCAATTTTTCCTAACATGCTCGCCACGCGAGCGTTTTTTACATTACACGTGCCCGAAACGAATTTTTGTGCAAAATTTAAAAAAAAAAATGGATGAATTGAATCATTGTACGACAGAGGTGTTCATACACATAATATC
>NW_017144012.1:0-313 GCF_001652005.2 Ceratina calcarata
CATTGACAACTTCACAAGTAAAAACGGAGGCATCATCATCGCGTGCGAAAACGAAACAACAGCTAAATGGTTAGCGGTAGCGACCAAGCTCGTGGAGCTGCCCACTAAATTCAAATTGGAAATTGATAAATCATGGGTGCTGGAGACATACTACGTACATTACGTCGGACGAAAAACTAGGTTCCTCAGAGAATTTAAACAAGACCCCTAAAAGAGTCACTATAGGGCATACAGATTGACAGTAAAGGAGTTAGAAATGATCTAGGCAAGGAGGATAATTGTAAATAAGACTCTAAATTAATGCGAAACAGGA
>NW_017144013.1:0-313 GCF_001652005.2 Ceratina calcarata
CGCACTGAATGGAACTCTGTCATAGTTGTTCCAGCGGCGACGATCGAACGCGAGGTAAGCTGAGTAGGAACCGTTACCACCACCGCCACCACCGCGGTTATCGCTACCGCTTTGCGTTTCCAAACTCTTTGCACTCGTCTTATACACACGGTCGGTGATTGACGGTACTTACGTACACTTACTCGCGTCGTGCTCCGGAATCAGGAGCGACCGCAGTTGAAAGTCTGACAGACTAGGTACACCACAAATATCACCACACCTGCCGCATAATCATAGAGTGATTCGTCCCTGATTAAACCCGGTTCGAAGAACA
>NW_017144014.1:0-313 GCF_001652005.2 Ceratina calcarata
CTTCAGGATACCTTCAGAAGGGGCCTTCAGACTTTACGAAATTTTCGTTTACTGCAAATAACTACTTCCCAGTTGCTGCTAGCGAAAAATATTTAAAACGAAAGTTATAGGTACCATCGAAAGCTAAAAGTTTCATACGACAATTTTTTTCTACTGTCAATAGTTAACGAGTATTTTTCAATGAACTGTATTATCGTTTTTCGTCAAACATACGTAAACTATCGACGCTAGCGAAAAATGTTTCATAAAAAAGTTGCAGTTCTAGTTGTCAACTATAAATAAGGTTGTAATTAAATTATTAATAACTCTGAAA
>NW_017144016.1:0-313 GCF_001652005.2 Ceratina calcarata
ACTCGACAACCACGCCTCGGACAACTTTTTTGCAAAGGAAAAAGTTGTTTAAAATAACCATGGCTCCTCCCCATTTCAAAGCCTAACATTAGTTCTGGGACACTCTGTATAACAAAATTTCACACGATAAAAAGAACGGAACTAAACCTATCTTCTAAGATGGTCGAACACAAAGTGTCGTCCTTAACGAAGGTTCGATATCACCCCCTAAAACTAGAAAATTTCCATAAGTGAAGATTACACAATGATTTGAGGATGTATGGAAAAAATCTTTATTCGTAAAATTAAGGCTATTGCCCCAATAGAAATATTT
>NW_017144017.1:0-313 GCF_001652005.2 Ceratina calcarata
ACTAACCAGACTAAGAGACAATTGTCGTAAACTCAAGAGTAGAGCCAGGAGAACAGAAAAACTGCGATATAATCAGACCACAGAGAGTCGAGCGACAGCTAAAAGATAAAATCAAAAGAAACAAAAAAGAATCATGGAGGAAATTCTGCGGTAGTCTAAAAACAACCAAGAATATAGCAAAACTGACCAAGATTATGGAGAGAATCGACAGTAGCAACCTAGGGCTGCTAAAAAAGGATAACAATACATTTACTAAGGGCACCAAAGGAACGTTAGAATTACTACTGCGGACTCATTTTCCCGGCTCCTTAGA
>NW_017144018.1:0-313 GCF_001652005.2 Ceratina calcarata
AGCACAAGGCAAGATTGCGCAATCCACTAAAAGCTTATCGGCAGACGGTTTTCTTCTCTATAAGAATAAATCATATTTATGTTAGTTAGCAATTAAATCGTATAACTAAGAAGAATTTTTACAGTCTGCCAAGCAGAATTAGGCTAATCTTAGCGTAAAGTTGATGAAATTTCACGAAGCAGATTGTTTGGATTGTATAAATGTTTCATATGCACTAGTGTGGGATAGAGGACGTTCGGGCGTTCATTTAGATTACCGTTCATTTATCATTAGATTTACCTATTAAGGATGTATTGGCTATACAGTCAATCCC
>NW_017144019.1:0-1747 GCF_001652005.2 Ceratina calcarata
ATACTCTTACATATGTGTCGTTCGTCGTTCTAAGTACGACTATGACATCCGTAGATCGATTACCTTTCATTTGGTACTAATTTTGTCTCGATATCTTTTCATTTATGGCCTGCAACTCCTAACAATCCTTTAAATTAGGGTCACGTATTAATAAGGTATTGATAAGTGCACGCCGGCCGGCCGGCTGAGCGACGGCGTACACTCGCTGACGTACGAATGACATGTGTGTATAATTATCACAGTATCGTTCGTCGCCGTCGGGTCGTTTCAATTCATTGACATAGGTACTGCTGGTACCGGAAAGAGGGGAAAGGTGGTTAAATAAAGATCGTTTTATTATACATATAAACGGTTTATTAAACCGCTGACACTGCCCCGGCAATTTCTCCAATTTCAAATACAAAATTCAGCTGTTTGTTTGCGGCTTGCGAAAGCTGGACGGTCTATCTCGTCTGTCTCTCTGTGTAAAAAGAAACAATGTATAACGAAAACGATCCGGAGCGTAATCCGCTGGCAACCTCCTCCTTTCCTCGCCTCTCCTTTCTATTATGCCTCGTCTTCCTGCGTTAATTTCAGCTTACAAATTGTTCGTTTGAGTAGAGTAACTCGAGAAATGGAAATCTGTTCACTTTGACGGGTTTGACACGGCTGACAGACCGCCCGCGCAGCTCCGCTTTTTCGTCGAGCTAAAACTAATCATCACGCTATGCGGAGCGACGAATCGACGAATATTAGTCTGTCCTTTACTTTTACACTTACGTTGTGCGTAGAGGGCGAGAACACCGAGAATTCGAATACGAATTCTTTTAGAAGCTCTTTAGAATATATTTCGATATTTTTCGATATTTTGAGAAAAAAAAAATTTTTCAATTTTTCCGAGATCCAATCCAAGGGTACCCCTTCAATTTCTTCGAAATTTTCGTTTTTCGCCAATAACTCCCAAACCGTTGGACATACGGAAAAATTAGACGTCAGTGCCCACAATTTCAGTATAAGAATCTTTTTGCGTCAATAATTAATTGGATATTTCCTTCTATACTTTTTAGTACGTATTTTGGTTCAGTATTAGTAGCATTGTTCTTCCGACACGTCTGATTTCTTTTTAATAGGATAGGAAATTCATTTTTCTATATAAAGTACATAAACTTTTCGCGGATTGACTGTACATATAGCCAATACATCCTTGAATCGGCGGTATCCGTCATTATTCAATACAATAATTGCTCTACTACTACGACTGGACTGTGAAACAGTCGTTTTTTTTTTGTTTATTATTCAGATTATTCACACGCCTTATAAAACGATATTTCGATTCGAGAACGACATTTATAATATTGTTTAAAGAGAACGGCGTTTTTTGAAAATTATTATACACGCAAGGTTTACGAACGAACAACAAGTGTTCTCTCTCGGCCTTATAACATGATCGAAAATTTATATAACAACGCCGTCTGCCGGCTGGAATCACCGGGGAGGCGGTAACGAGAATTCGTATTCGAAGAGAAACGAGATATAGACCAGCCAGCTTTCGCAAACCGCAAACAAACAGCTGAATTTTGTATTTGAAAATCGCCCCGGG
The DNA here is from genome assembly GCF_001652005.2 of Ceratina calcarata. Taxonomy (NCBI): domain Eukaryota; kingdom Metazoa; phylum Arthropoda; class Insecta; order Hymenoptera; family Apidae; genus Ceratina; species Ceratina calcarata. The sequence continues at coordinate 1,580 of NW_017144019.1, forward strand.
GCAGTGTCGGCGGTTTAATAAACCGTTTATATGTATAATAAAACGATCTTTATTTACCCACCTTCCTCCTCTTTCCGGTACCAACAGCAGCAGCAGCAGCAGCAGAATTTTGTTAGGCTAAATCTCCTAACAAATACTATTATATTGTCTTGAACGGTTCAGTTCAAT
>NW_017144019.1:3578-5400 GCF_001652005.2 Ceratina calcarata
CGTACTTAGAACGACGAACGACACATATTTTAAAAATAACAAAAGAAAAATGAAGAAATTGATTTAAATGAATTAAAATGGAAAAGTTCCATTAGTTTGCGAAGAAGTAAAGAAAAGAAGAAAAAACGAAAACATGAAGGAACCTGAAAAGTGAACCAGCTCAAGATCGGAGAACCTCTACATACGGAAAACTAAAAATAGAAAACTGTGAAAATTAAAAAATGTGAATATCGAAAAACATTACAAACAAAGAACTTAAAAATCGGAGAACTTCGGGAACAAGAAACTTGAAAATTGGGACACTTGGAAAACGGGAAACTTGGAAATCCAGACACTTAGAAAACGGAAAACTTCAAAATCAGGAAACTTCAGAATCGGCAAACTTGAAGAACAGAAAAATTCGAGATTAAGAAACTTTGAAAACGAAAAACTTGAAAAACGGAAAAATTCGAAATCGGAAAACTTCGAAAACGATGAAATTCGAAATCGGAGAACATTAGAAACGAGAAACATGAAGAACTAAAAAATTCGAAACCAGGGAACTTTGAAAACGGAAAATTTCCAAGTTGGGGAACTTCGAAAACGGGCAGTTTCGCAAACGGGAAATTTCGAAAGCGGGACATTAAAAAAGCGAAAACGGGAAACTTCGAAAACGGGGAACTTCGAAATCGGGGTATTTCGAGAACGAAAACGGGGTGCTTCGAAAACGGGATATTTCGAGAACGAAATCGGGGTATTTCAAGAACGAAAACGGGGTGCTTCGAAAACGGGGTATTTCGAGATCGAAAACGGGAAACTTCGAGAACGGGGAACTTCGAAATCGGGGTATTTCGAAAGGGAAAACCGGGAACTTCGAGAACGGGGAACTTCGAAATTGGGGTATTTCAACAAGGAAAACGGGGAACTTCGAAATCGGGGAACTTCGAATACGAGGTATTTCGAAAACGAAAACGGGGAACCTCAAGAACGGGGAACTTCGAAAACGGGGTACTTCGAAAACAAAAACGGGAAACCTCAAGAACGGTTAATATCAAAATCGGGGAACTCCGAAAGCGGGAATTACGAAAACGAAAACGAGGAACTTCGAAATCGGGGTATTTCGAGAACGAAAACGGGAAACTTCGAGATTGGGGTACTTCGAGATCGGGGAATTTCGAAACCGAGGATTCTAAATAACAAAAAACGGGGAACTTCGAAAGCGGGAAACTTCGAAATCGGGGAACTTGGAAAGCGAAGATTCTAAAAACCGAAGATTCTAAAAAGCAAAATCAAAAAACTTCGAAATCGGGAAACTTCAAAATCGGGGAACTTCAAAATCGAAGAGCTTCAGAAACGGGAAACTTCAAGATCGAAAAACTTCGAAAAAGAGAGGGGGGAGGTAGGGGGAACTTCTTCCGGAACGGAGAACTTCGAAATCGTGAAGCTTCAAAGCGAAAATTCTAAAAAGCGATTCTAAAAAGCAAGTTTGCAGTTTAGGATACAAATATACGGAAAAATTACGCGTGTATTAGTACGCCGTTCAAATTACGCGCGCAGTTTGATTCTCCTTAAAACTAAGACAAAGCAGCATTCTAGACTGGAACCACGCTTACATCAGGACCTTTAGTTTCACTTTTCTTCACTATACGCGCGCTGCGATCAAAATTCAACAAATCTTACATCTCTGGGCTAGATACCACAGTTTCTTAATATCTTTTCAATTTTTACATAAATTTTGCCCTAATACAATCTACCCGTTAGGAAACTCGAATCCCGAATGTACTTCTACTCCAAACATGATTTTATTCAGTACATAATTTCATTCTAACACACGATCCTGCCC
>NW_017144020.1:0-313 GCF_001652005.2 Ceratina calcarata
CGCGGGAAGGCGGAGTGCAGGCGTCGGGTTGCGCCCGGTCCCGTGCAGGTTGGCCCACGACAAGACCCCACCCTCCACAGTGTTTCCACCGCCTGCGCATGTGATCGGAACCATGAAATGCGCATGAAACCCCACTCTCGTTCGATTGCTGCCTTCCCGCAGGAAAGGCAGCTTCAAAATCGAGGAATCGTCCTCGGTGACATCCACACGTCTGCGGGCACACCACCGGCCACACCACCCTCTGCCGCAGCAGCATTGGGTAAGTGCTCGTTCGATATGACAACTCTCCGCGGCGGTCGAGCGCGTACGCCAC
>NW_017144022.1:0-313 GCF_001652005.2 Ceratina calcarata
AAATAAAAGTGTTAAAAAGTGCAAATTTAGTGTCCGGTTATTTCGCGTCCCGTACTTCGAATCCGGACCCGTTAGGGACCACCTATCCCCTAACAAATAACTTCAGAGAAACCCTCATGTATCGAATTGGAAGTAAGTTCTTCTTGTATAAAAGGAAAGATTGCAAAATTAATTTCTCTCGTGATGTAAGTTAAATTATTTAAATACACAAACCTCATAAATCATGAAATCAATGTAAACTTGCAGCACAATAGAGCAAAAGTAGCTGAATAGAGAGCCGCAAAATATACCCTTATTTTTTAGACGTCTTGAT
>NW_017144023.1:0-313 GCF_001652005.2 Ceratina calcarata
ATGTTGATTGCTATAATTATGCTAAAATAAAAAGGAGCGATAATTTTCTGTCAGATTCGATGGCATACAGCAGTGAATATTTATAGCAGGCAACAGGGAACGACAGTGGTCATTGTCTGATCGAACGAGGAAACGATCCTTCCCCGGTTCGTTTTCTCCGTCGTCGGTTTCTATAAAACCGGAATCCCGCGTCCTTAACGGTCTGTACGAGGAAAACGGTCCGCATGCCTCGTGAATGAAACACGGTGGTCTTGACTCGTTTCGAAGAGTGTCGGGTTAACGAGTCGTGTCAAGATAGTAGTAGTAGTAGTAG
>NW_017144024.1:0-313 GCF_001652005.2 Ceratina calcarata
AATTGAAGCACGAGTCTTCTCACTTACTGGCACCGTAAAAGGAGAATGGTAAAGCTCCTCTCGCAAGAAGAAAAGTCTGATTTGAAATTTTCTATTGGCTACTTAGTGATGCTGTAATAGGCTTAATAATCAACTAGAGCGTTACGTGATGTAATCTAATTTGCTAAGTAAATAGTACTAGCCAGGGCTGTTGATAAACAGACACCTGCGAGCCTTTCTAGAAATGAGTTGTTTACAGATGTCGTTCAGTCTTTTGACTGAACAAAATATAAATAACAATAAGTGTACTAAACAAACTAAGTATTATCAGTTA
>NW_017144025.1:0-313 GCF_001652005.2 Ceratina calcarata
TTAGTGCATACCATATTTTGTATTTTAAGTAAGAATAGATTTGGCATTTAATATTTTAATGAGTTAGTTTCTGTATTGTTATATCCACAAAATAGCGTACTTCGTTATACACATTGTAGAAACAGAATCTTCAACGTTCAGTTCATGGTAAATCTTAAACATTTGTTTAATCATAAGTAAGGATTCTGTATTTTTCATGAATGAGAATCAATCGCTTATATTCAATGTAATATTTTAACGCTTACTATAATCTACCTTACTTATTGAGTATACGACTATGTCCGAAGTCTAAAGCGTTCGAATCTTATCACCG
>NW_017144026.1:0-313 GCF_001652005.2 Ceratina calcarata
CGCTTAAGGATGAGGTGTACATGCACCCACCAGAAGGAGTAGAAATTAAAAAAGGCATGATATGCAAACTTAACAAGGTATTATACGGCCTTAAACAGGCATCTCGCTGTTGGAATTCGATTTCAGCAGAGCAATGCAGATAAATGTGTTTATCAAGGACCATCAAGTATGTCAAAAATTCTATTAGCCCTTTACGTCGATGACGGGCTACTTTTGGGAGAAAGAGAAGAAGATCTAAAATGGATCATAGCTCAACTCAAAACGAGTTTTGAGATTGTGGTTTGTAACCATGTGTGCTGTTTCGTTGGCATGG
>NW_017144027.1:0-313 GCF_001652005.2 Ceratina calcarata
ATTATAAAATCTATTCAGTTCTCATAACTGTTGTAAAACCTCACCTCTTTTTCAATTCCTGAATCTATTCTTGCTTTTCCCTTTGGTCGATTGGCGGTACTATCTCACTTATCCAGTTGAGGTACTTATCATTTCCATTCTGGATCTGAAATAAAACATTATTTGCGAATGTTCAATTTATGCTCTGTACATAAACTTAACAATCAGAGTTTGATGAAATTTGTTATATTACTAGGTAAAGCTTTTAAGAAACATCAAGAAAAGACTTATTAAAGTATTATATACCAAATAAAAATATTATGTATATAGGTAC
>NW_017144028.1:0-313 GCF_001652005.2 Ceratina calcarata
TAAACGGTTGTGGGTTTCTGAGGGAAACTTTTCGAGTCATTATTTAAAAATTCCCAATTCTCTCATTCCGGCTCCCAGTTAGGGCAACCATCCCTAACAATATTATTGCAACTCGATCGTCGATCGTGTGTAATTATTAACGTTAACTAGATTCCTTTTAAAATGTTTAACAGCAACTGTAATTGAAAGAGAATAAAACATTAGTTCAATTTGTTAAAAATACGCCTAAGTCGGAGGGATTCGCACGTGTAACTAGTGTATTCTAGCCCTCAACAATAACTGGCGGACGGGTCCGGACCAGTGGACACGAGCC
>NW_017144029.1:0-313 GCF_001652005.2 Ceratina calcarata
CGTTTCTAAAGTGCATAAACTTTTGGGATTGACTGTATAGCCAATACATCCTCAACGATACCAAACACCACCGTCGTAAATAAATATCACGATTATATCCTTAGGGTTCTTAGCGTGTTTCTCCTTTTGGTTACAATAGCAAACTGATAGTCCTTTTCTTATGGCGGAGCCAGGGAAACCGGTTTGCGTCGATAGCCTCCGGAGTAGAACAATCGAAATTATTCGCAGAAGAACTTTTGAAATAGATCGATTTTTTAAAGCATAGCACCGTTATTGTAGTGAACTCATTTTATATTAAATTTAACGCTTGTCC
>NW_017144030.1:0-1317 GCF_001652005.2 Ceratina calcarata
CTGCTGCAATCGTTGGGAATCGGATAGATGCCGATTATTGATGATGACCGCTGTGAAGAGATCCCGAAAGATGAACCACTCTCGAGGATCTCCCTTAAACCGCGGTATCTTCGTTTCGGGTAATCGGAAGGGCGAATAGCCATAAGCTGGCGGAGGCAGTTCTGCTGCAGCGTGCGATGGACTCGCCGCAGGTCCAGGAACTGGTGCGGGTGCGACGGGAGCTGGAGGCGGAGGCTGTAACGCAGCCATTTCCTCGTTTAAGAAGTCCCGCGCGTCATACACCGCTTCCTGCAATGAGCCAATGAAGTCGTCTTCGAAGTAGTCCAGTTTATCCCTATCGGCTGGAGCCACCTTTGAGAGAATGAGTTCATGGCGTTCCTGTACCTCTTGCCAGGACTTTTCCAATACTGCTAGTCGGCCACTAAGCATGGGAACAGAAAAGCAGGCTCTGCCTTTCTTCTTGACGTTCGTCACCAACTTCACGATTTCCCTTTCGCATTTATCCAAATGCTGCTGTAGGAAATCTTCGAAGTTGCCCTTTCCGGCAATTGGTGGTGTTCGTTGAATGGACATGGTGTCAGAGAATTCAACCTTCTCTATATACAGTCAGAACGAGGAACACACTCGATTTCTGATAGTCGCGTCCGATTCTCAATAAACATCCGGCTCGAAGGACCAAAATGTTAGGGATGGTGCCCTAACTTAATGCCGGAGGATTTGAGAATCGGGTTTGAATAAACTGTACTCACTTGTTCCCAAAAACCGAACACCAAATTTATTTTAAACCAAGAAAACCAAATGAAAAGCCCAAAATAGAATAGATAAGAATGAATATGCAAAAGGAGGAACGTTGAGGTAAGGGAGGCCTTCTCTAGAAACATGGCCCCACGTCAAGGAATCCGTCCTCCTCTTATTGCTGAGGGCTGTAAATCACAAAAATCCGCAAGGGAATTAGCACACGTCGACTCGTGTGTAACAGTGTTACGAATATTCCATTCGTAACAGCGAAGAATCTAGAGAATATACGAGCAGAGCACAGCTCTGTACCTCATGATTTGCTCGAGTTTTTCGACCGATACCTCGGGAAACTCGAAATGGTGTAAGCACTCCGAGTATCGTCCTCGGTTGTACTTGGATGTTGCAGAATTAAAACTGCAATGAGCCTTGCGACGGACACGTCGTACCACGTGGCGCACCAAGGTAACTATCCAATTCCTTATCGTGGGAATTCGGTATTACGGCGTTAAAACCGCTTGACCGACGAGCCGTTAATTACAACATTACGTCCACACGGACGCCTGGTTGTACGACTGCCCA
>NW_017144030.1:2256-3568 GCF_001652005.2 Ceratina calcarata
ATATAAAAGACCGTCTTCACCGCGTCCTTTTGTCTCCAACAAGCGCCGGACTTTTGTGACAATTACCACATCGCGTTGTCGAATTTGCAATATACATTCCCATCCAGCATATCAATGCAATAAACTCACAATCGCGAGAAGGTACAAGTAGTTCAAAAGGCAAAACTCTCTTTGCCTGAATTGCCTCCTCCCAGATCACACCGCAAAAGACTGTAAATCTGGAAGATGTCACGTATGTAATGAACGGCATAATACAAAGTTACACCAAGAGTATTAACCGCGGAACGATCAATCCTGACTAGCTCCCCAAGAAGTAGGATAATGTTTACAACGACAAGGCACCACGTTGATTGCAAATGACCAAACCAACGGATTATTAACAACCGCGAAGATATACGTGCTGGACCGCGATCGACAGCTCGTCAAAGGTCGCACATTATTAGATACGTATTCGAACGCGAACTTCATCACAGAAGAATTTGCAAAGAAGCTTCGTTTGCCATTTCAGCAGACATCTCTGGCAATCGAAGCAGTAAATGAATTTAGCACAAATATCTGTAGACTCGTCTCAACCACAATCAAATCGCGCACAACAAATTATCAAAGGAAGTTAACATTTCTTACAATACCGAAAATCTCAGGACCATTGCCGGATGTCCCAATCGACCGTTCGAAAATCGCGATTTCGTCAAACATCAAACCTGTCGATCCAACTTTCCACCAACCAGCACCTATACACATGTTACTTGGCTCAAGTACCACACTTTCAACTCTCAGCATCGGACAAATTGATTTGTCACATCCAAATGGATCGTATTTAATCCTCCAAGAATCGCAATTAGGATGGATTATCGGAGGCAATGTGCCAATCTCTGTCACGCATTTAAGACGTCAAACCTTTCTTAACATTGTTAGACTTCGACATAAATCAATTTTGGGAAATCGAAGAAGGTTCAGGAACAATTGAGAGTATAGGGAAAAGCGTGTAAAAGCAGTTGTAAAGACTACGGTACTGGCTCGGCCGCCCCACCACCTCAAAAGACCCAGGCTGTCGTCGTTGTGTCGTCGTCGTGTCGTCTGAGTATACAGACCTTTAGAACGGAGATTTAATAGAAACTCTGAATTAAGGGATGAATCTGCGGCTGTAATTGACGAATATCGCACGTTCAGTCATATGTTACAGGTAGACGCGTTCGACACGCCGGGCTTCTACCTATCCTACCACGTGGTCATAGACTCTTCGAGATTGACAACAAGGGTTCGAGTGGTCTTTGACGGGTCAGCTGAGTCGGACAATAGCTTATCCCTAAAC
>NW_017144030.1:4941-9358 GCF_001652005.2 Ceratina calcarata
AACTTATTACTTTTTTAAACACTTGTTTTGCGACACACTTCACTGTTACGCGATACTCCGGGGATGCGCGACGATACGTCCGAATCAATTCGCGATCTGATAAATTACATGCAATCATATATTAGATCTCTGCAAGCCTTGGGTAGGTCATGGGAAGATATTGCAAATGACTTAATAACAAGCATCGCGATTTCAAGAATGGGTACCGACACTCGGAAGTCATGGGAGCAAACGCTAGTAGATACGAAAATGCTGAAAATCACCGATATATTCAAGTATCTCCGAAACGCGTCTCATCAATGCAAGGACAATGAATTGTTAAGGTCAGCTATTGTCGAAAGGAAAGAACGGGAAAAATCGAACGCTCGTAACGAAGGTCGGGCTGCGCAATATAAAAGACCGTCTTCACCGCGTCCTTTTGTCTCCAACAAGCGCCGGACTTTTGTGACAATTACCACATCGCGTTGTCGAATTTGCAATATACATTCCCATCCAGCATATCAATGCAATAAACTCACAATCGCGAGAAGGTACAAGTAGTTCAAAAGGCAAAACTCTCTTTGCCTGAATTGCCTCCTCCCAGATCACACCGCAAAAGACTGTAAATCTGGAAGATGTCACGTATGTAATGAACGGCATAATACAAAGTTACACCAAGAGTATTAACCGCGGAACGATCAATCCTGACTAGCTCCCCAAGAAGTAGGATAATGTTTACAACGACAAGGCACCACGTTGATTGCAAATGACCAAACCAACGGATTATTAACAACCGCGAAGATATACGTGCTGGACCGCGATCGACAGCTCGTCAAAGGTCGCACATTATTAGATACGTATTCGAACGCGAACTTCATCACAGAAGAATTTGCAAAGAAGCTTCGTTTGCCATTTCAGCAGACATCTCTGGCAATCGAAGCAGTAAATGAATTTAGCACAAATATCTGTAGACTCGTCTCAACCACAATCAAATCGCGCACAACAAATTATCCAAGGAAGTTAACATTTCTTACAATACCGAAAATCTCAGGACCATTGCCGGATGTCCCAATCGACCGTTCGAAAATCGCGATTTCGTCAAACATCAAACCTGTCGATCCAACTTTCCACCAACCAGCACCTATACACATGTTACTTGGCTCAAGTACCACACTTTCAACTCTCAGCATCGGACAAATTGATTTGTCACATCCAAATGGATCGTATTTAATCCTCCAAGAATCGCAATTAGGATGGATTATCGGAGGCAATGTGCCAATCTCTGTCACGCATTTAAGACGTCAAACCTTTCTTAACATTGTTAGACTTCGACATAAATCAATTTTGGGAAATCGAAGAAGGTTCAGGAACAATTGAGAGTATAGGGAAAAGCGTGTAAAAGCAGTTGTAAAGACTACGGTACTGGCTCGGCCGCCCCACCACCTCAAAAGACCCAGGCTGTCGTCGTTGTGTCGTCGTCGTGTCGTCTGAGTATACAGACCTTTAGAACGGAGATTTAATAGAAACTCTGAATTAAGGGATGAATCTGCGGCTGTAATTGACGAATATCGCACGTTCAGTCATATGTTACAGGTAGACGCGTTCGACACGCCGGGCTTCTACCTATCCTACCACGTGGTCATAGACTCTTCGAGATTGACAACAAGGGTTCGAGTGGTCTTTGACGGGTCAGCTGAGTCGGACAATAGCTTATCCCTAAACGATGTTTTAATGACAGGACCGACTATAGAAGACTTCCTATCGCTACTCCCACGATTTCGTATATATACCTACGTTTTGACTGGGAACATCGAAAAGATGTACCGCCAATTCCTCGTTCGTCCGGAGGATCGAGTCTTTCAACGTAATTTATGGATAAACCTGCCAAATCGCATAAAGACTTTCGAGCTGAACAAGGTCACGTTCGGGCTAATCTCAGCTCCTTATCTTACGACACGATGTTTACAACAACTGACGACCGATGAACAAGCCGATTTTTCAATTGTATCAATTGTTATCAAGCGAGATATGCACATCGACGATTTATTAACCGGCACGAATAGCTTTGCCGAAGCAATCGAATTACAAATCCAATAAACGATCGGTACTCTAAACCATTGCCAAAATCTCCGACGCGCTCGGCCTCCTCGGTCCTATTATAATTACAGCAAAATTATCATGCAACGTCTAAATGCAACTTAAGATCGATTGGGATGAGTCACTGCCATCCAACCTCCATCCTGAGTTGACCACATTCATTAACGGTTTACAGCACCTCAACAAATGTTCATTTAATCGAAACATCATTCATCCAAATAGCCAACATATCGAAGTACACGGTTTCTGTGACGCCAGTGAGAAGGCGTACGGAGCTTGTCTCTATAATACTCGTTCAACAGATAAACATGGTGATATAAAAACAAACATCATGTTAGGGATAGGTGGCCTTAACAGGAATCCGGAGTGGAGAGAAACGGGTATTGTAAATAAATAGTACACGGAGCTTATGAAAAAATAAACAGAGAACCCAATTTATTAAGAAAGAACCGAAAACCCCGTGAACTACAAAATGAAATACAAAGAAAGAAATAATTCAATAATTCTGTTCAATAATAATTCAATAATATGTTCTGTTTCAGTCGTCGTATAGAGTCGTCTCAAAGAACTTACCTCAAGGGACGACGCACTGAAAATATTCTTAAAGATCGCGATGCGAAGAGGAACGCTCTCTTCGCTGGACGTTTAAGAAGTGAAGAATTCGTCGACAGTCGGAATCGTGAGACTTCCCACCACTGTGCGAAGAATCTATCAGTCCATCTTGCTTCGATACCGAAAATCTCTCGCTTATCTATTATATAATTGTATAATAATCCTATTGTCCGATCGATTCCGATCGCGATAGATTCAAACAGCTGTGTTCTAAATTTAGCCTTGCCGGCTGTTGTACCGCTATTTCTTATACACGAACTCTTGCGAGTCTACCGTACGGCTGACGGATTAAGGGATTAGCGAATTGTCTTCAAATTCCCAGCAATTGACGATACCGTCAATCTTCCAGGAAGAAATGCAATATTTCGACGAAACGCATGTAAGCCAATCTTCGTATTGAATCCCGAATTTCTAACACATCATATGTGCGAAATCTCGCGTCGCACCATTAAAGACAGTTGTTTGGAATTGTGCAGAACGGTCTTATTAGCATCATGATCCACAACATTTCTAAACGCCATTCAACACAAAATTCATAAAAGTTTATTTTGGACTGACTCGACATTCGTTTTAAACTGAATAAATAAGCGGCCGATACTCTGAAAATCTTCGTGGTTAACAGTGTAGCCGACATACAATAAAAAACTGACGTTAAGAATTGGCTGCCCTCAAAATTCACCTTCGAATAATTGAACACCTTTACCATCGAAATAGAAGCTATTCGTAACTCACGACCACTGACCCCCTCATCCTCAAATCCCAACGACCCGTCCGCACTAACTCCAGGACTGATGATGATGATTGGTGATTCGTTAACGAGCATTCCCGAGATCGATTTCAGTGCGACGCCAGCGAACAGATTATCCACCTGCCACATCCAGAAAGTAAAACAACATTTCTGGACCAGATGGCATAAGAATACATAATCCTCACAAACTGTGGGGGATGTGGTGCTGGTTGGAATTATATGGTCGGTAACGTCGGTAAACGTCTCACGAGGATAATGCGTGTTTCCTAACCACAACCCGTCAACGTTCTCGGTAATGTAGGGTTCTTTACTTGACGGTAAGAACTACTGCGTTCCACGTCCACACGTGCTCAATTTATTAAACTGCTATTTACATGATATGTACAACGCGGCAACGGCCAAATAACTACTCTACGCGATAATAAATGATTAGAATTAATCCTAGCTCGCATTAGGCTACGACTAGGCCAAAGATTGTCGATTCGGCATCGTGCCGTAACCGATTCTCTAAGTCTCGTTAGACTAAAGACTCGATCGTCCAACGGTCGGAATATTCAACGAAATAGGAAATTACTTGACAATTCCATTTACAGAGATGCTCTCGCTATATAGTAGAAACCACGTTCTCTACTCGGAGGATTGCACGAGGAGAAGTCCGAATCGCACGAAGTTCTGTTATAGCCCTGGAAAGGGCTAAATTCCTTGTCATTTGTCGCTTTCGTAATACGCGCTCGGTAACAGTCAGCGAGTATTGAAATGTGGCGACTAATCATTTCGACACATTAGGTCATCGGTTCGAGATGCGCTCGAAATGTAGAGCATGTTGAAACGGCGACTAAGCGTTTCGACATAATTAAGGCATTTCGAGATGCATACGAAAACCAGGACATGTCGAAATGATTAAAGAAAATTAGGATGCTGACTCTTTAGCTTTCCGACTATAAAGCTTGGCCATCGGGGCCTGTACGTCAGTTCGGTTTT
>NW_017144030.1:11435-12509 GCF_001652005.2 Ceratina calcarata
AGATGCGTATTGTTGCAAGGATTGTTTACGAATTTTTTCAGATTTTTAGGATTGGTGCGTCAATGTGAAAAAAATCAAAAACTATATATGTCTAATGTTCAAGTACGGAGACGGAAGATGCGTTTGCAACGACAGCGGCAGCGTAGTGGCGAAGACTGAAGACCAGTAATCGTTGCGGCAATCGCTGCGAGTAATCGCTGCGAATCGCTGCGAATCGCGAGAATTGTTATAAAACTGTGGATCAGTTGGTCGATGCATCGAGGAGGGTGAATTGATTCTGTATTAGTACCGAATTAACTTAAAAGTAAGTGTTATAGTCTGTTCATATTGTGTAACAGTCAAAAATAGAAGAGCTTAACCTCAAAAATGACAATGTGGTCCGCGTGGACAGCAGTAATAATAGGGAAGGCGATATAACCTCCATAAAGGATATTATAGACGTATCAAAAAAGCGGAAAAAATCACGAACAAGAATGGGAAGCTCTGCAAAAAGGGCGTCCTTGGTAACGGAAAACAGATTTTCTGCGCTATCAGGCTTGAGTGATGATGGTTCGGATATGGATCTAGCAGATGAAAATGTAAGTAAATCTGATAAACAACAATCATCAAAGTCTAAAACGGAGCACACAGTCCAAAATAGTACACGGCCTGCGAAAAAAATTCCCCCACTGGTTATGCACGGGGAAATCAAAGATCATAATCAGTTAGTGAATAGAGTAAAAGATCTGACGAATGAAAAATTCTTTATCAAGTACCACGTGGGATTTACTGAAGTTTTTACAAGTTGTGACAGTGATTATCAACGTCTCAAAAATTCTTGGAAAAATAGCATGTTACCATTTCATACGTACACAGCTAAAAGTGAACAAAGAAGAACATACATTCTAAAAGGACTACATGCCAAAATAGATACCAATGATATATTAAATGAATTAAAAGAACTTGGGTTTTCTGCATACCAAATGAATGCAATGAAAAATATACAGAGTTCCATTTACATGGTAACATTTCCTGCTAGAATAAAGATCAATGAACTCAATCATAAGGTACGCTACCTTGGATATACGAAAGTGT
>NW_017144030.1:13421-14447 GCF_001652005.2 Ceratina calcarata
TCTAGAGATGCGAACTCTCTCGAATCTACGTTTCGCTAGTGGCGCCAAGCGGCCACAAAACCATCTGAACGTGAGATCCAAATGGAAAAAAGGCTCCCACAACTTTACGGAAGGAACAATCGTGGTCCTAAGAGAAGACCGGACATAGAACCTCCGCTGCAACAGATCAAGGAAATATGCAAAATGAATTCATGGTCTGCCTGTCCAGCAGATACGCTGCGAATTGAATTAGATGCAAAATTGAGGAACGCAGGCCGATATGAGCAGATCTTGCAGGGAACCTTAGGGAAACCTATACTCCGGGCGAGGCGTAGTGCACCTTTGGGTTTTATAGGGAGCCTGAGCAAAACACTGTTCGGCACGGCAATCGAGGACGACATACAGTATTACAACAACGAAATTGATAAAATCTATAAGGATCAAAGGAAACTGTCCCTTCTAGTGGCGAATCAAACACATATCCTGACGTCAAAATTCAAAAGGACGCAAGACACGCTGCATAGTCTTTCAGGATCCACCACGGCTATGAATAATAAAATAACTGATCTGGTCTCGGAAACAAGATTTCTAAGGACACAAGAGGCGCAACTGGAACTACACGTAAACGTCGCAGCATGGACCTACCAGCTGACCCGACTTGTAGACGAATATGTGTCAGCGTTAATAACAATATCGGACGCCGTAATATTTGCAAAATTGGGAATCATGCATGCCGCCCTTCTAGCTCCTAAGGATTTGGTAGAAGCACGTGCAACAATAGAAGAAGAGACCAACTTGGAACTCCCATTTTCCTCGAAGGATCTACAAACGGAGCAAATCCAGGGTGTCGCGAATATAAACGCGGCATACAATAGAGGGAGAGTAATCGTCATTATCGACATCACTCTATTAGAAAAAGCAGTTTTTCGATTGTACCATCTCCTACTCCTACCGTCATTCGAAAATATCCTTCCGAATGTAATATCTCCAGTGATTATGCAACCAAATACTGAATACCTAGCCATAAATATCAGTAACTCTGAATAT
>NW_017144031.1:0-313 GCF_001652005.2 Ceratina calcarata
GTTTTCTTTTACTTGTAACATAGTTCCGACCGTCTTTACCTGCTGTCCGCGTGTACAAAAATCGTCGTTAAAAGGATTGCCGCTCTGTATTCGGAAAGGAGTGAGTCGAACGAACATTAATAACATGTTTTCTTCTTTCGAAATTCTGTACAAAATAGCAGAACCCAAAAAGTGGGTACAACGATATAAATTACTAATCGCATAGCCAAGATCACTAATAAGTTCACATTTGTACTATTATGGATTGCAGATTGTCACACTAACAATTAACGATTAAATTTCTCTAAATTTCAATCGATAATTAGTGCATTTT
>NW_017144032.1:0-313 GCF_001652005.2 Ceratina calcarata
ACGAGGGTAGAATCCATACACGCACATTTTTAAAATGTTCAATTCAGCCTCATTAATATGTATCCGAAGTACTAATTTATAAAATAAAAGAATTGCACGATTGTGTAGATTCTAGATAACTTCCTGGGAAATTTGTTTTCCTCTTTACGCCGCAACGCTAATAAGCAGAATTAGAGCCTCGGTTTATAGTCCAGTCCAGCGAGTCGTGTTTGTTTGAACGTTCGAACGCATGCAAATCGGAAATTACGTGTCTTGCGAAGTCTGATCGAATTTATTTCGCATTTTTCTAACCAACTCTGTACGAACGCATTAA
>NW_017144033.1:0-313 GCF_001652005.2 Ceratina calcarata
ACGCACTTGAGTGCTGAGTGCCAAGTGCGAGAAACGACTATAAATTCGGGCCTTAAATCTAGGCGCTCGGTATACAATCGTTAATAGACTAGTACTATGTGGCTCTATGCTAAAACGCGAACGAAAGCTATCGGGATCCGCGAAGGAGAAGGCGGGGTCACGCTTCGACTCTGGCAAATTCTTAGACTAACTTAACTTCTAGGTAACTATGCTACGCGACGCGTGATCTGGACACTGCCAGATCTTTCTCGGTTACGTTTGTTGCCCGTGAAGCGGGCCGTGGCTCTAGTAGGCACCGCTATCCTAGGTGATA
>NW_017144035.1:0-313 GCF_001652005.2 Ceratina calcarata
AGTCTGTATACTGCAACTGAATTAAATTAGCAGACAATACTATCACGAATATTAAAATTGTACAAGCCTTGAAATAAAAACAATGACGAAGCATTGATATTTTAACGTTTACTAGGTATTACATTAATAGAATTATATGCATAATTTCAGAAGTTTTGCGAGGGTAGTAAAAAAGTTATTACTGGATTGGCAAATAAGTTCGTTCGATTTTTTAATACCGAGTGAAACACAATTTTTTTGACACAGAGGATAGATTTTATTCAACTATATATTGATCATTTTCATCGAATAATACCTGTAGAGCATAACATTC